>NC_060269.1:150742656-150787409 GCF_021613505.1 Equus quagga | reverse complement strand
GGCGTCCCGGGGATGGGGGCTCCGAGGTGGAGGAGATCCCGCGGATCGGGGCTCCGAGGTGGTGGGATCCCGGGGATGGGGGGCTCCGCGGTGGAGGGGCTCCGGGGGGTCGGGGGCCCGAGGTGGAGGGGGTCCCGGAGGTCGGGGTCTCCGAGGTGGCGGGGCCGGGGTGCGGCTCCGGCGCCGAGCGGGGGTCCTTTCCGGGCCTAAGAGCCCCGCGCGTCTGAGGGGGAAAACTTTTCGTCAAGTTCCGGAAAAGGAGCGTGTCAGGGCGCGTCCCTCCGCGGAGCGCACGAGCCGAGTGCCGCCCGAGCCCCGCGACGCTCCCCGGCCCCCTCGCGTTCCCCGGGCGCGGGTGAAAGCGGCGGCCGCGCGGCGAGGGGCGCCCAGTCAGGACCCGCACCCGCGCGGCTGCCCCGCCCCGCCCCAGGCCGCCTCCCCGCTCCGGCCGACGCGGCAGCAGGTGGCAGCAGCCCGCGCCCCGGCCGCCTCCCTCCCTCGCGGCCCAGCCCCCGCCGGAGGCCCTCAGTACCCGAGTCAGCGCGGCTCCGACGCCATCCCGGGGCCCGCGGGCCCGCAGCCCAGGCGCCGCCGGACCCGCAACTCGCGCGGTGAGGACGCCTGGCACGCAGCAGGTGGCGGACAGGGCCGGCAGGTGCGCGCGAGCAGCCTGCGGCCAACAGCGACGCGCGCCCTCGCCCCGCCCCGCCCTCGCCCCGCCCCGCGCCCCGCCCCGCGCCCCGCCCCCTACCCGCCCCGGCCGCTCTTCCGCCCGGGCTGCCGTCCCCTGCCGCACCGCAGCCGCTCCTCGAGCTCGGCGCTCGCCCCACCGCCACTCCCCTGGCCGGCCTAGCCTCCCGCCGCGGGCCCCGGAGCGGCGTCGCCGGCCCTTTTCTCTCCCAAAGGCCAAGCAGAGCCGCGAGAGGAGGTCTGAGGGGGTCTTCGTGCCCGCAGAGCCCCCGTGGACACCCTCCAGGGGCCTCCTTACCTGGTCGGCTCCACCCGCGGCCATCTTGGAAGTGGGAAGCGGCTGGGAGGGGGAAGGGGCACGAGCGGGCCGAGACCAGGCGTGGGGAGCCGAGCGGCGGAGCGCATCGATGAGCGCCCGTGCCCGGGCAGGTGTGCGGAGGACGAAGGGCCCGGCCTCCACCGGGGGGCAGGCGGAGGTCGGTGTGGGCGAGCCCCGAGCTCGGCCCGGGACGTGAGGCCTCGGGAACTTCTCTTTGGCATCCTCCCGGCCAGCCCTAATCTTTTAATCTGTAAAAACGGTCTTTTCTGGTAGCTCTCTTTTCTTGAGCTCTTACACAGTTTCTAGCGGTGTAGTTCCCGACCTTTTGTGCACTTTAGTATCGCCTGGGGATCTTAGAACGTTACAAAGCCCCGGCCACACCCCAGGCCAATTAAATCATAGTCTCTGCAGGTGAGATATACGCCAGCTTGTTTCGGAAGCTGTGCAGACAGGTTTGGGAACTGCTGGCCTAGCGTTTATGTGCATTATTTGACGTCAACATTGCGGAGACAGGGTCTGTGATCAAAGCCGTTGTACAGAGTAGGAGACGAAATCTTGTGCCCAAGGTCCTAGGACAGGTCAGTAGCTGAGAGAGGTCAGAAGCCAAATACCCCGCCCCAGACCGCCTTCCAAGACCTTGCAAGGCCCTGAATTCTTAAGAAAGCTCTTGTTAGCTGGTAATTGACCCTCTTTCATCTCCCTTCAAGAATGTAGGCTCCCTGAGCCAAACTCGCCTTATCATGTTTACTGCTGTGTTCCCTGGGCCTGGCAAATAGTAGGCACTTAAATATTCGTGGAATTATTATATTCTGAGGACATCAAGGCAAGCAGAAAGACTCCAGCGAAGGCCTCCGTTCTACAGTAGACTTGGCTCCTACAGATCAGGAGCCCCAAGGTCTCTCACAGGCAGAATTACCAGAGAGGAAACCTCAGAGAGCCAGACCAGCTGACTCTGAGGGGACTTGATAGCAGAGTGGCCAGGGCCAGGAAGGGTACCCTCTCCATCACAGAAAGCATCTGGAAGCATGCATGCAAGATTAATTTGTCTGGGCTGTGGTTGTTGTTGGGGTTGGGCCAAAGAACCCCTGACTGTTTCTCCTGTCTCATAGCTCTGAAGACTCTTAGCAGTTTTTAGTTATGATGGCAGGAGGGGCGAGAACTTCAAAAAGGCAGTCTCTTGATAGAATACATTAACACCCCTCACAGAGCATGGTGCATAGGAGAAGCTTTATAAATGCTTACATTTCTGGGTGGTTTTAAGGAAAAGTAATACCAGATCTCCTTCAATCCTGAAGTGCCCTCCCAGCTTATTTTAAGAAAACACTAACAGGAAAGTACTGACTTGCTTCGGTCCTGACTTAATTAGCAATTTATTACATCAGATTAATAAATCTCCTTTTACACTGTTCCTTGTGACTCACCAAATCCCTTCCAGCCCCCATTCTGAGTCTTAAGGTTTTCAAACCCCACCATGACAAAGAACTGTTGTTCTGAATCCAGAACCAAAAAGGGCGAGTTCCACGGGTTTGCATTTGGCGCCCTCTGTCTTCCTTTTCCTCACCCTCTCCCCATCTGGCTCCTACCCACCCCACCCCCAGCCCAGAGCCCCTCCCTGGAGGCCGTCAGTCAGTCAGTTATCCCCTCAGTGTGTTTTGACCCGTTTCTTACCCCTTGTCATCAGCACCCAAAAGTGTTCTAGATAAATCCTCATTGCAACTTAAGTCTAACAAAATTAAAATTACAGTAAAGGGGATTAGCTGCGAGGACGTGTGCACTCAGGTGCCCTCTCAGAACCTCAGTTGCCTCCCGGCCCCCAGCTATGTGTGGAAACAACTCTCTCACCCATTCAGAAGATATTTATGGAGCTCACATATAGGGGCTGGGGAAGAGTTGGGGGCAAAATGCATGTTTGGAGCCTAGATCCCCAAGTCTCCCGAGAAGAGACGCTAAGGGGGCTTGGCAGAGCAGGAGGCTTCTGGCCTGGGCCCTGTGCCCACCTCCTACCCCACCTGACCTCCGGCTTTTCCCCATCTCCTTTTCTGGGCCCCCGTTTCCCCTCTGGATAATGAGAGGGGTGGGCTTAAGGATCTGTGAGGGTCCTGCCAGCTTTGACACTCTGCATCCAGTCGGGTAACCATTTTCCTTGCAAGGGGATGTGGCTGCATTTCTGAGATGCTACATCTGTCTGCCCCTCGAGATGGAGGCTCCATGAGGGTAAGAATTGTGGGCAGTCAGTCACTCTGGTGTTCCCAGAGCCCGGGACGGGGCTGGCACATGGTGGGCTCAGAAGTGTTTTCCATGGATCTCAGACATCCTGGGAAGGGCATTCCTGCTCTTGCTCAGCAAGCTTAGAGAGGCTCAGAGGTCAGGCCTGAAGAGGTCCCTGTCTGGGGTATCTGAGGAGTCGCGGGGCCTCTCCTCACCTTGGTGGCCTGACCAACACACTTTCTCTACATTATATCGCTGGAGAGGCTCCAAGCAAATACGCCAGAAACAGACAAAGCCAGTTTTTCACATGTACCCATCACTCCCATTTACTCTGACTCATTTAATCCTCACACGACTCCAGAGCTGGAAGGTGCTGTGAGCCTCCTAGGGATGGGGAACACTGAGTGGGAGACGGAAGGTTTCTGGACACACCTGAGCGGGGATTAGCCAGGCCCAGGGGCTGCCATGCACCAGACCTGTGCCTGGAACCGAGGAGAGGGAGCTCAAGGCCTGGTGCCTGTCTACATGGAGCAACAGCTCTGTGTTCCTCGAAGGAACGATGACGTGGGTGAGAATCACTCTGGGAACCTGGGGGCTACGTCGGCATGGGGGAACGGGAGCAGAATGTTTGGAGCTTTATTAATTTATATTTATCACACAGCCAACATCACAGCCCAACTCCTTATCCTCCAGATGGAGAAACTGAGGCCCAGGGAGGAGAGGCTTACAGAGTGAGGGAAAACCGGAGCCAGGACAAGAACCCCGCCTTTTCCTCTGCTGCCCAGGACCCCCACAGCGGGCGTGCCTTGGAACGGGGAACCTCTAAAACCACCCGTTCTGTGGCCCTGGCGGCAGGAAGTAGAGGCTCTTGAAGGGCATTTGTTTGTGCGTAAATGCTAGTGGTTCTGGAACGCCACAGGGAGACACCTGGACTGTCCATTCGAAGGCACGGCTGCGCGACGGGCCTCCCACGCCGGCAGAAGCAGCTCTGGGTGGGAAGTTTTAGAACTTCGTCACGGCACGAGGAGGCATTTACTCTGCGAACTTACCTGAAAAGGGCTGGGTGCAAAATTGAGCCTACAGGATGACGTTAACTCTGAAAAACGTCCATATAAAATAGCCTGTGAAAGGGTTTTCCCATGTGTGCTCTATAGTTTTGTTAATTTTCCATTTTTCTACAATAATCTTATTTTATCTTTATCTTTATATTTTATGTTTATAATCAGATAGAAGATCTTTACTAAAATAAGGTGATGCAAGGGAACAGGATGACAGGTCTGCAGGGAGAATATGCTCACCCTTCGTTCCCACGCTCTTCTGGAGCACCCATTGTGTGAGGGGCCTGTGCTCAGGGCTGGGTGTGAGTAGGTGCAGGCGGAGTCCCAGTCTTCCTGAAGGCTGTGGTTTTAGTAGGAAAAGGAGACACCGATTAAACATTCACATAAACTAGATATACTGCAACTGTGACCCATGTTACAAACATATACTGGGAGGGTAGGGGTGGGCAGGGTTGGCATGGTCAGCGAGGCTGAGACCTGAAGGCTGACGGGAATAATTCAGGGGAAGAGGGGAGGAAAGAGCATCCCAACAGAACAAATGGCAAGTGCAAAGGCCCTGTGGAGGGGGTGGGAGCAACAGGGGGAAGGACCCACTGGCAAGGCTGGAGCTGAGATGGGGGTAGATATGAGGGGATGAAGTCAGATTCGCATTTTGCAATGATTGTCCTTTCTGTGGTGCAGAGAATAGCTGGGCACCTTGAAAACACAGCTCAGAAAGGCCAGCAGGAAGGCACCTATGAAGAAAGGATGCAGGCAGGCATAGGGAAATGAGACTCCAGAGGCAAGAGGAGGCCTGCACAGATCTGTGGAGCCCACAGACGCTTCTCAGGAGCTCGGGAGTCTAGGAGGAGGCCCAGGGTCTGAAAGGGCGGGAAAGCTCCTTCACCTCCACCGCATCAGCCGGCCCGTAAGTGAAGCTCAGCAAGGCCTTGGGCATGAGCAAAGGGGCATGGATGCTGATTTTACACTCCACCCTCAAGGGGCAGCGCCTCTTCCTTAAAAGTGCTCATGGTGAACTGGACAGGGCTGAGCGGCTGCTGACCCTCCGCCTCTAGGTGAGTGGCCCTGCATGCCCATGCCGGGCAGAGGCTGGGGCTGCTGTGGGCCTGGGAGAATGCGTGTGGGCTTCCGGGCAGTGCGGTACCAGCAGAGGTCCCGTCTCTGCCTCCACCCTGAGCCTGGCCTAGGGGCCCAGGCTGTGCAGGCAGAGACAGAGGCCCACACATCTCCTGCCACCTTCTGTTCGGATTCCACCCAGACTCCTTGGAATTAGGCTCCACTGCTAACCGAAACCTCACTCTTTCCACTTCTAACTTATTTTTTAAAAATCCTTAGGGGGTCGGCCCAGTGGCGCAGCAGTTAAGTTTGCACATTCGGCTTCGGCAGCCCAGGGTTCGCCGGTTCGGATCCCGGGAGTGGACATGGCACCGCTTGTCAAGCTATGCTGTGGTAGGTGTCCCACATATAAAGTAGAGCAAGATGGGCACAGATGTTAGCTTAGGGCCAGTCTTCCTCAGCAAAAAAGATTGGCAGCAAATGCTAGCTCAGCGCTAATCTTCCTTTAAAAAAAATCCTTAGAACCATTTTTATTGTAGAAAATTTCAAATATTTGCAAAGTAGAGTGAACGGTGTAATGAACCCCAGGTACCCATCTCAACACTGGTCAATATTCTGCTCTTCCTATCGCCTCCCCATATTCTCATTGTTTTCATTTTTCCTGGATTCATTCAGAGTGTGTCTCAGATATCACAGATCACATGAAAATAGTTCAGCTTGTTCTGTGCACCTCTCTAGTAGGAAGTCTTTTTTTTGAGGCATAATCACAATACCACCAGCATAATAAAATTAACAATAATTCCTCAATATATTCTAATACTCCAATTATCTTTAAAAAATGACTTCTTATGGTTTGTTCAAATCAGTTTCCAAAGGCCACACACTGCCTCTTCTGTCTCTTTTGATCTCAAATAGTTCCTGCTTCCTTGGTTTGCTTTCCCTCGGCCATGTGTTTGTTGATGACGCCAGGTCATTTGTCCTGTAGAATTTCCCGCATTATGGGTTTGGCGGATTATATCCTTGTGGTGGTGCTGGACAAGGTCCTCTGTCTCCAGGATCTCCTATAAACTCAGTTTCATCTCAAGCAGAGGTTCCAACCAGGGGCAGTTTTCCCCCGGGGGACATTTGGCAATGTCCTCTGCAAAGGGCCCCTTAGGAAGCGCTGAGCTGAGGGATGGGAGCAGGGACCAGTAGAGGCACATCTAGGTGTCACTCCCAGCATCCACACACGTGTGCTTCCTATGCATCCCATGAGGAGTGGACGGCTCCTCCCACTTTTATCGACGTCCTCTTGGACCAGTGGTTCCGGTGCTGTGGGCCCCTCACCTGATGGCTTAGCAGCCATTCGTGATCATCGTTTAGACCCAAACATTAGGGTTGCAGAATGTGAGCCCTATTATTTTTTTTAGCGTAATGCAATTATGACTTTCATACTTCCTCATGTACAGTTTACAAAGGGCTTTCCCATCCAGGATGGAATAACCAAACTCACTGCCAAGCTGGAGGTGGGTCAGGTAACCTGATAACTTTCTCCAGACGAGGAGACTGAGATCAGAGGAGGGCAGTGGTTTTCGGAAGACCCCATTGCTCAATAATATCTGCAGGCTAAGCCTGGGCATGGTCACCACCCAGAGCTCCATTCACAGGAGTATACTGAGCTCATTCAACTATAGAGAAGGAAGGAATTGCCATGGTGAGCTTGTTTTAAAAGCTACAAAAGTTCTAGAAGATTCTCTGATGTGTGTCAGCTGATTCTAAACTCTCTATCCAACCTTGGAGACCATGGCTCACCCACGACACACATGGTGGCCCTGCTCATACCCCTTCATGCTCCCTGCTGCTTCCAGGATGAAATCCACATCCTTTCAAGAGGGGTTCATGGCAAACAAGGCATTCACGAATGCCCTCCCATCTCTCTATTCTCATCTTTCCCACAGCACTGACCTCCCCCCGCCCTAGTCACACCCAACTGGGACACCAAAGATCAGAGTCTGATAAACTAACCTTCTGGTATGGCTTGGCCAGTTGATTTCTGTGGGCGCTAATAAGGGAATTAGCCCGTCCAGCACCCATATGTGCAGGCGTGTTATTCCCTTCTTTTTTTCTCCCCAAATCCCCCCAGTACATAGTTGTATATTTTAGTTATAGGTCCTTCTAGTTGTGGCATGCAGGACACCGCCTCACCGTGGCCTGATGAACAGTGCCATGTCTGCACCCAGGATCCGAACCAGCGAAACCCTGGGCCGCTGAAGTGGAGCATGTGAACTTAACCACTCGGCCAGGGGGCCGGCCCCCACACGTTATTCCTTTTAATTCTGGAAAGTAACTTTCACCTTCCCAATTTTACAGATGAGGTAACTGAGGCCCAGAGAGGGCGAATGGCTTGCCGAAGGCCCCACAGTGGGAGCCAGGACTAATTAAGAGCCAGGCAGTCTGGCCCCAATGCTGGGCTCATCCTGCTGCCCCATGCAGCCTCTCTCCATAGGGCTGGGAGGTGGTCTTGGCCCTGGAAAGAGAGAGAGGAGGCCCCCACTCCACACCCTGTCCAGGCTTCCCGTTTCAGGGAGGCTGTGCCCCGGCTTTGGTTTCCCCTGCTTTCTGTTATCTGCAGCCACGCGGGACAGCAGGAAGCTGCCAGAAAGGAAACCATCTTGTCAACGGCCAACCTGCAGTCAGGGGGTAGAAACAGATCCTCGTATGTCCCTTCTGGATGAAATGTGTGACTCATTCCGCAGGAAGGGCCACACTCCCTTTGAGTGTGTAAAATCGGTGACTGTGCCTCTGCCCCCTGCCCTGCCTAGAGAAGCCACGTTGCCCGTCCGAGCAGAGCTGGGCCCGCACGCTCCCCTCTGCACCAGCAGCCTACCAACTCCCAAGGTCCTGGAGTGGGACGGGGCTGAGGGGCTGCGAGGCAGGGCAATTTGGGAGCAAGATAAGGAGGAGCCTTCTGATGAAGACGGCTGCCCAGGCTTGGAGGGGTCTCACCCCCTTCCTTCGAAGTCCTGAAAAATTCAGAACGGTCATAGCGCAGGCAGGCTGGAGAGCCCTCTGAAGTTTATCTGGGAGAGATGAGAGAGGACACTGTGATATCTTTATTGCCAGAGAACTAGGACTGAGGGAGGTTTACTGATTTAGAAAAAACATAATTTATTACCAGCATCAGGTTTAGGGCCTAGCACATAGTGGGCTGTTGATACATGTTTGCTGATTGAATGAATGTTTCCAAACCCTATTTGCAACCAAGGCCCAGGGGACCTCTTTTTCTTCCTAATTAGCAGCTTGATGCCAACATGAAGATACCCTGGCCTCCAAAAGACCCCAACCTGCTGTCCCCATTTCCACGGTGACAACTTGGTAAGGTCAAGGCATAGAAGGGCAGCAGGCAATGATGCTCCACTGCTCACCAGCCTCATTCAGCTCACCCAGGTAACATAACGCCCTTCCACTTGCGATACCATTAAGCCTGGGAGAAGCATTTGCAAGCCGGGGACCTGAGTTCAGTGTGAGGAAGTCACACAGAGGCCCAGGTCTCCCCGCTTCCTCCCCAGCTCGGGAAGGGGAGGCATGGGGGAGTGGGTCTGGGGAACTGAGGAGCCCCGAAGGTCACCTGAGATTCTATAAACACCTGCTCCACACGGAAGAGGCCAGGCTCCCCCCACCTCCCTGGTGGGGCCTGATGGGGGGGGGGGGGGGGGGGAAGGGCTGCCTGCAGGACCGGCTGGCCAGCAAAACTGAGACTTTCAAGGAGGGCATCGAGAGGGGCGCAGGTGTGAGGGGCTGTGCACCGGAGCTAAGAGCCAGGGTCTGCCACTATGAGCCTGTCACCTGGCAGGGTCCCTAACCTCTCTGAGCAGTTCCCAGGGCTGTGATCACTATGGGCTGGAGTGAGGCCCGAGGAGCAAGCACAGGCCAGCGTGTGAGGCCGCCTGGAGCAGGCCCAGCTGCTGCGCTGCTCCTGTTATCACTGGCTTGCAGCTTGCAGTTTGTGGGAGGATGCTGTGGTCATGCCTGACATTCTTGACCAGCAGGAACTGGGTCCTGAGCAGACCCAGCAGGTGTCCCCAGGCCCATGATGGGAGGAGCTGAGAGTCAGGCCAGAAGGGGGCCAGGACTTGCTCAAGGCCCTCTGTGAGCCCAGGGTTTATGGCACACAGTCCAGGGTTCTTTCAATGCTGCTTCCTCTTCAGCAAAGGGTGAAAGCTCCATAAAGCTGGCCCCCAGGCTGGGCCACTGCCTCCTCCTCCAAGCTTCCCCGGCCAGCACTGGGTGCCCCTGCGGTCATCCTTGGGTTCCTAGCCTGTGGCTTCCAGGCCAGGCTCACGGTAGGACTCTGAGTCCCGGAGGACTCCAAGCCCACAGTTCTGCAGTCAGTTCAGGTTCCTGTGGAGGCTCCTCCTCTGCCTGAATGTCTGAAGGCGGAGGGGCAGGGGTGGTGGGGGGAGTGGAGGCCACTGTGGCATGAAGGTGGGCCCTGGACTTGGGAGCAATGAGCTAACAGCAGGCCCAGCTTACCACTGCTGGCAGGTGCTCCTAAGCAAGCCCCTTGGACTTTCCAAGCGAGTGTCAGTGATGGACACCGCTGGATTGCTGGGGAAGAGCCAGAGGTGGTGGGCACGTGGTAGATATGCTCTGGCATGGCTCCAAGCAGGAGCTCCTGGTGGGGGTGGGGAGGGCCTGACCTGGCCTCCTTGGCCCACCCCAGGACATGGGGGTGCGTGGGGACAGAAAGAAACATGTGCAGAGGGAAAGGAGCAGGAAGAGGAAGGCAAGGTGCTTGGCCTCCGTGTAGGTGAGGAAGTGGAAGCCTTACCTACCTGTCACCAGTCGGCCTGGCCTGGCCCGGCCCTGAAGGGAGCAAGCGGTGTCCCCATGCCAGTTGGGAAGAGAGTGACCGACTCAGTCAGTCACATAGCTGGAGGGGGGCTCTTCACTCCACACCTTCTCAGGTGGGAAACAAGAAGGCAGGAGGAGCGTCCAGGCTCCAGGCAGGCCTGGCCCCTCACTTCCAAGGCACACCCAGGGGCACAGGGCTGTGGGATGGTGCCAAGGGCAACATTCAGTGTGCCCTCTGCTAGTCTCTCCACAGGGTGGAAGCTGAGGGCTGTCATCCCCATCTGTGACTGCAGGCTCGGGCTCGGGGAAGCCAGGGCCTGCATCCCCCCAAAAAGGCCTCCCCAGCCCTGGGGCCCTGAATGGTCCCCTGGACTGTGACATGAAGTGGCAGGCCCAGTGCCTGACTGAGCTGCAGCAGGCCACCTGCCCGCCCCTTGGGAAGACAAAGGGTGGCCAGGTCCCAGCCTGCCCCTTCGTCGCAGCCAGAGCCCTCCTGCCACCTCAAGGAGCCTGCCCCCTTGGCTCGGCTCCAATGGCACACTTGGTTCTGCTGCTGCCCCTGGCCCCTGCCCTCTGCCCCAGCCTCCACCAGGAGGGGTAGTGTGACCTCGCTTTACAATGAGAGGGTAGGACTGAGCCAGCCACATGCCCGCTGTCAGCACCCAGTGGGGCAGGCCTCTGCAGGGCCTGACCCAGAGGCAAGGCCGTTACCAGGCTTTGCTACCACCTGGGGCGGGGGGGCAGGGAAGGAAGCGAGGGGCAGCCTGCAGAAGATGTGATTTTCTTCTGAGTTCCTGGACTGGGCTGTTGCAACTTCTTCTGGCTCTGCTCTCTTCCCGTCCAGTTGCCACACGGGAGCACAGGGTTCTGACGCTCAGCGTGTGGACAGGACTGCGTGTCACTGCTTTCGCATCTTAGTGTCTGTATGGCTGTACTATTTTTCCTTTACAACTGACCCTTACGAGAGGTCCTGTTATGATCTCCATTTATACCTGAGGATACCAAGGTGGAGATGAACCGAATTGCCCAAGAGCAAGTGGCCAGGGGCGGCAGAGCCAGGATTCGCACCCAGGACTCCTGACTCAGTCTGGACTCCTGTGAGTGACATCCTTACAAATACGTAACTCACAAGGATTAGAAAAAGATCGCTTGGTAGAAGCAGCTGACGCACAGCCCCCTCTACACACCCTTTTTATTGTTAGTGGGATTTTGGCAAGATGGAGGTTTGGGAGTCAAACAGGCGCTGCAGTCCTGGTGCCTGGTTCGAATCCTGGCTCCACCATTCACCAGGTATGAGATGTTAGCAAGTGCTGAACTTCTGGCTGTGCCTCAGGTTTCTCATCTGTAAAATGGGGCAATTATACTCACCCCAGAGCATTGTCAGTTACCACCACATAATGCTCAGAAGAACACTAGGCACTTGGGGAGCTCCCAGTGTTAGCTGTTACTGTTACTGGCACAGACAATACCAACACCACCCAGATGTTAGGTGGTGGTGTCATTACGAGTCGTCGCTAGTCCAGTAAAGTGAGGCAACTGTCCCTGAAAATGCTATTAACCAACTACCCACCCTGTGACGCAAGGCCAGCGGCGGGCTCCGAAGCAGATCACTTCCTGGTCTCTGTGCACGAAATAGTACCCAGCCTGTCATGCCACCCACCCACCTGCTTTCAAAAGAAACCAGGGATCAGCCCTCCTTTCCGTTCCTGGACTGCTGCGCAGACGCAGGCCTCCCCGGGCACCACCACAGCCACTTATCCCATGTGCCCAGAGCGTGTCGAGTGGCATCTGCGGTGGCAGAAGCAGCAGCAGCAGCATCAACTGCAACAGCAGCAGTCTGAGCACTTCGGATACTTCATTTAAAGACAGGCCTTCAGGGCCAGCCCGGTGGCACAGTGGTTAAGTGCGCACATTCCGCTTCAGTGGCCTGGGGTTCACCAGTTCGAACCCCAGGTGCAGACATGGCACCGCGTGGCAAGCCATGCTGTGGTAGGCGTACCACATATAAAGTAGAGGAAGATGGGCACAGATGTTAGCTCAGGGCCAGTCTTCCTCAGCAAAAAGAGGATTGGCAGCAGATGTTAGCTCAGGGCTAATGTTCCTCAAAAAAATAAATAAATAAAAATAAATAGAGAGAGGCCTTCAGGTCCCTTGGTTGTTCGAAAAGCCCTTAGGAGTGACGTCAGAATTCCTGGGCACAGTAACAGGCCAGAGCGCCATCTCCGGTGACTAGCTAACGTGCACAGAGCAACCCCATTTAACATTAGCTTGGCACCCCCATCCTGCTCTTGCAGGTGTGGGCACGTGTGGAACAATTATGCTGACGGTACTTAAAGAACCACAGGTAAAGGTGGAGCAAATGGTCAGCAGGGCCACCAGGCACACATCTAGGCAAAGAGGCAAACCGACAGGAAGGCTACTGGATGGACCCAAGCATGCTCTGCACCCACCACAGGCACACGGCCCGCCTGCTGAATGATCTCACACCTGCGCAGGGGCCCGCCCTGCGGTAACAACGCCCTCCAGTCCCGCCGCAGGCGCCTGTGCCGCCTCACTGCCCACCTGGACACTGCTGCCATACAAGGAAGACTTAGCTCACACGATCTGGCCAGGGATTAGCCAGATCACCCTGCAATGATGCCCACCGACTGGTCAAAGGCCGACACTCAAGAGGGCTTACTAGGCAGGAGGCACTGTTCCAAGCACTGGTCGTAAAGCCAGCGAGCAGGCGGCCCGGGACTCCACATTAAGAGATGTCGCTTCACATCAGGGCAGGGAAGGACTTTGTGACAAACAGAGATGGCATGGCTGGCCAACTAGCTGGGAAGACACGAGGCTGAATCCTTAAACCGCACTCCTTGTATACGTTACACACACTTCAAAGATTAACTTTCCGTAAGTATATGGGTTTTAGAAAAACATGGGAGTTTTTTGTACTCTTAAGGTGGAGACAGCATTTAAAAACATGCCCATACATCCCAGAAACCATAAAGAAAAAAATGGATAAAACAAAATCGAAATCCTGCTGTCCAGAAGCCCCTCTGCTCTGCCCAGATGAAAGGCGAATGCTAACCTGAGGAGGACACTCGCCTCAGACAACCGAAGCTGCGCATCCGCTCAGACGGCGAAGACGTCCACCTCCCAACGCAGGCCTGCAGGCCCTCGTGTTCTCTGTGATGCTGGCAACAGCCCCACACGCAGGAGCAGGCACTTCACAGGTTGGCAGTTCCCTTCAGGAGCGATTGCACAAGGAGATACGAGTTTAAGGGGCCCACAGAAAGGCCATTCAGAACACTGAATACAGATAAAAGGAACATTCCAAATGTGGACCAATGAGGAAGCTGTTAAATCTTTATCACGGAATAACACAGCTATAAAAATTATGTAGATCTACTGTCATGAAAAGACGTCTGAGTAAAAGCCTCTTTCTGAAGTTACAGAAGAGCAGGTCTAGAAGGTGTTTTGCACAAATGTTAGAAGCTACCATCTCAGGCTGATGGAAGTATGGATGAGTTTGCCTTTATACTTCTTTAAGAATACACTGATTTCAGGGCTGGCCCAGTGGCGTAGTGGTTACTGCACTTCGGTGGCCCGGGTTCACGGGTTCGGATCCCGTGTGCAGACCCTACACACCATTCATCAAGCCACGCTGTGGCAGGCGTCCCACATACGAAATAGAGGAAGACTGGCATAGATGTTAGCTCAGGGACGATCTTCCTCAAGCAAAAAGAGGAAGATTGGTAACAGATTTTAGCTCAGGGCAAATCTTCCTCACCAAAAACAGAAAAAAAGAAAGGATGTAAAAAAAAAAAAAAGGAATACATTGATTTCTTTTTTACAGTGAACATTGATCATGTTGATATATGTACACAGTTACTTTTTTCAGAACAAGCTCTATCACTTGTGGACAAAAATGCTGTGTTCTTGGCAAGACTCAGGTAACCGAGGGGAGGAGGAGATGGACTCATCTCTCAGCAGGCCCCCCAGCCTTCTCCAGTGTTTCAGCAGCGCCCGGGAGAAGGGCTAAACCATCTGCACGAGGAATGACGTGACCTGGGCACGCACTTTCTACTGATGCACAGAATTACGAGGAGGCTGGGATTCTTGATAAATAAAAGGACAATCAATTGTTTTTTATATTTTTTATTTGGTGTTAACTCCACAAGAAAACAAAAAATCAGTTACTCTGGTGTATGTGAACTCAGAACAATACAACCACGGGGAAAAACTCTCAGCCCAGGAATGGAAAACTGATACTCAGTGCTATGGAAATGCAACGCGCTTCATACCACAGTGCGTTTCAGCGTTTTGCCAACTTTTTAAAAAATGCTTTTTCTTTGTGATCATCCATTCACAAAACTAAAAACCACACTTTCAACTCTGTTGCTGAAAGCCTCTGGGCTTCAGCCACTCAGCTATGAAAACAAATAAATACACAATCTGTGAATCCCTTGCCCACTTAGAATCCACCCCCATCCCCTCAGAAGGTGCAGTGTCTTCCCAGCAGCGTGAGGAAGGCCACACCTCTGCCACCTGGAGCCCTTTCTTGATAAAAAGCAGCTGTCCAAAATCAACTGAGCTAAAGGTTGTGTCTGAAATACATTTATTTGGTCTCTGCTACATAAGCAACGATTTCTAGGATGATCGTCACTGTAGTGATTTTAGGAATTTACAACTTCCAATTCTTTTTTGCCTTTGCTGTTAAATTATATTTCAGTGCAGATGCTAATCAATTTTTAGGAAGCTCCAGAAGAAAGAAAAATACATAAAACCTTATAAAGTCTGTAAATAAATAACAGCAACATAAAACCTTACACACGCACACACACACAAACCCACTTTAAAGTGTCAAAAGATGTGCTGTATAAAAACAAACCCTGACACGTGCTGAGATCAAACCCAACGGGCCACCAGGTTTCTCACGGTGAGGACACAGAGAACCCGGGATATGACTCCACAGTCTAGTCTGCCATGGAGTTTCTGCGTCATCAATTAAGAAAAAGGCAACAAAACCCAAAGCTTGAAGCAAATCATCTATTTCTCAGCCAGTTCAGCTCCCAGCTAGTAAATTATATGTGTTTATTGCCTGCCAAAATTAGTGAAGCTGTCTTGTACATATTAGACTTTTCTGCCGTTCCTGATGTTACAGACATGTTAAACTGATTTCACACATTAGGTTTTTTAAAAATAATGAGTTGGTTAAAAAAGAAAAACACTTTAAAATGTTTAGGTTTTACCAATATTGCTCCCCCCAGCTTCAGCCTGTTGCCCAGCGGCATGAAGGCTCCAAGGGGTGATCATTGTGAACGGACAGAACTTGTCGAGATGGACTGACCCCTGGGTTCCCAAGTAAAATGGGAAAGCGAGTCCCATGAAGCAATCACACAGGTATGGGAGAAATCGTTACTCTACCCGCCCCCAACCCGCCACACACAAAACATTCTCTCAAACACAAAATGAGATCTAAGCTATCCTAAATCACAGCCACAAGAGCAGCTAGCTGCAGCAGCCAAGGTGTCTTTGGGGTGATGAGGTGGTCTTTACTGCATATCAAACATTTACAATTTCAAGTTTTGGGGGCTTCAATTCAATGTAGGTCACCAGAAAATCATAATTTGCAACTAAGGTCCTCACCAAGTTTTTAGGACTCATTGCAAATAGCTCTGAAAGGTATCTTGGTGTAAATGTAACTGCAACATGAGGATAGGTGGGGGCACTCTCACCCCACCCCGCCTCATAAGCCACCCCACCCCGCAAAGCCTTGGCTTCTCCAGTTAGCAAGCAAGTCACAAACGATAGTATCATCCATGATACTTTAGGGAGGAAAATCCTAAGACAGAAAACACAGTATTTTGTAAGTCTCTAAAAGCACACCCTTGCGGTTCCTACATCAAATGTACATGAGCTTTTACTGAATGAAGACCGTGGATGAGTCACCCATGCTTCCCTCTTGCCTTCAGAAAGGCACTGATCCATTGCAGGGGTAAGGATGTGTATCCCGGTTCTTAGAGAACAGAGCCTGAATGTCCCAAAGCTAAAGTCTCTGAAGAGCAGGAGAGGGTGCTGACACTGCAGTGCCACGGTGTCAGGTCACGGTGATGCGGCCGCAGGCGGGGGGAGAGCCGCAGCTAAGAGGCAGACAGCAGTGACGCTCCTAAGACGCGCACATGCACACCCATTCTCGAGTGGACAACACAATCTAGTCTAGTTCAAACAGCCAAGAATTTAACAGCTTGGAAAAAAAAATCTTCAACAGGATAGCTGTCCTCAACTCTAAAATAAGCAAGAAGAGAAAGATAATTACTGATCTGAATCAGTTAATTGAAGAAGAAACCTAAGTTGTTGTTTTAGATTAACAGGCCTCACAAAAGGGTAATTTTCCATCACATATTTTTAAAAAATAATTTGTACTACTCTGCAGGTTTAGAGATGAGTTCGGGAAAAGAGTTCCTCTTCACTGGGGTCCACCCACTCGTCTCCGCCTTCCGAGCCTGTGTCCCCCGAGTTGGAGCTGGCACTGGAGTATATCTTTCTGCGGAAGCCGTTTGATTTTGCTCCAGAATTTCTCTCTCCTGTACACCTTGCTTCATAAACAGAAGACACCTAAGATTAAAGGAACAATTTTCAACAGATCAAAAGCCAGATTTTTTTTCAAAAGGTCCATGTGAGATACTTTTTAAATACAGAGATTAAATAACAATGACTGATGCTTTCCTGTGGAGAGTTACAAAAATATGAAGTTTTACTGTTTCAAAGCAAAACAAACAACTCTCCTCCCTGATCCATAAAGAATGCAAAACCCTAATTCTCTCTGTTCAGTCCCTTTGACAGACGTCGCATATGTTAAGGCCAGATAAAAACAGTTCTTTGAGGCCTACCAGAGGCCAGGAACTGGGGTGGGCACAGGACTCCACTGGGAGGAGAGACGTGGCCACGCCCTCCCGGGGCTCACATTCCAAGGGAGAAGACCACAAGAAAACCAACCAACGAAACCTCACACTACCGTGATAAATGGGGTGTAGGGACCCACAGTGGGGGGCACTTCAGACAGGAGTGGCAGGGAAGGTAGTTCTTTTGAAGACGGGCGCCCTTGCCTGAAGGCCTGAGAAGCAAGCCAAGCAGCAGTACCAGCCAGAGCTTGCCTGGGACCTTGGGGCTGAGCTTCTGAATTGAGGTTCTATCGGTATCTGGTATTTTCTAGGGAAAACTGTTGTGTGGGACTGTCCCCCACACCGGATGGTTAGCATCTCTGGCCCCCGGGACACTAAATACAAGTAGTTAGCCACTCCCTAGTCATAGTAACTAGTAATGCTCCCACCAACCCCATCATAGTATTTGGCAACACTACCCTCCCCTCCCACAGTAACCAGTAATGCTCTCTCCCATCTCCTGAAGTGATTAGCAGTGGCCCCCCAAACCAGTCATAAAAACTAGCAACACCCCCCGCCCCTCTGCCCTGGGCCAGTTATAGTGGCTAGCAATATCCCCCAAGTTGTAGCAACTAGCAAAGCCCCCCAATCATAGCAACTAGCAGTGCCCCCCGCAGTCACAGTGGCTAGCAACATTCCCCCAGTCATTGTAACTAGCACCTCCCATTTTTAAATGGCAATACTGTGCCGGGTGAGAAGCCCAAGGTAGGAGCACAGCAAGAAAGCCACGCTAAATGAGGGACATGAGGTCAGAGAGGCACATGGGAGCAAACACACTGGGCCTCACAGGCGTGGCGGGGAATGTGGATTCATTCTCCATGAAATTGTGGTTAAGAGTGTGGGTCCTGGCGTCGCGTGTGAGGCTCTCGGCTCAGGGCTGCCCTCGGTATGTGGCCACGTGGCCTGAGTAGATGCTTCTGAACCTTTCTGTGCCTCAGATTCCTCTTCTACAAGATGGCGTGTTAACAGTACCTACCTCACAGCGTTGTTCTGAGGACTAACTGGGGTAACACTTGTGAGGTCACTCTGCCTTGCTGTGTGGAGAGAAGACTGGAGAGGGACAAGTGGAAGCAGAAAGACCAAGGAAAAGCCCAGAGCAGCTGTCCAGGAGAGGGAGGGTGAATGAAGTGATGGACGTGGGAGAAGAGGAAGGATCTGAAATGGCTGAGGTGGGATGGTCAGGACTGGCAGACAGACTGTGTATGGAAGGTGAGAGAAACAGGAATGAAGCACGACTTCTGGGTTTGGGGACTAAAGCTGGTGGGTGAACAGGGTACCATTCACTGAGGCAAGGAGGCCCCAAACACCAGGCTTGACATGTTAAGTCTGACACATCCCTGGGCAGTAGGATATAGACACCAACACTATAGGGTGCTAGGGGAGGAAATTCTCACAGGACTCAAACTAACACTGACAATCATCACACTGAGAAGATTAAAAGGTTCCTTAGAGTCATTCGCTTGCCTGCCTAAATGGGCAAGGTCGGGGCCTAGACTCACCCAGGCACAGGCCTGGTACCAGCCCTCAGGGAGTCACAGGCAGTAGGGAGGCAGACATGCAGAAAGAGAGTGCAGTCAGATGCTGTGGCTGTGACAACAGGAGGTCTACACCGGGTGTGGCCAGGGCACACAAAGGGTGGAATTTGCCCCACGGGGGCCGAGAGAGGCAGGAATGGGCGCAGCAGAAGGCCTCCCTTGTGGTGTACTCTGACAGATAGGGTGCCCACCAAGGATTCTGAGGGGGAGGATAGGGTCAGATTTACACGAGGAAATGCCCACGGGCAGCAGTGTGAGGGACAGATTGCAGGGAGGGGGGAGATGATCTGGGAAGTCCTGGCAGTAAGTGGTTGAGGTGGGAGGCGATGCAGACCCATGCGAAGGGTCACAGAAGAGAAAGGTCACATCTGCAGGGCTTGGTGACCTGGGAGGGGTGGCTCACAAGACTCCCAGGTTTCAACTTGAGCGACAAGGGATGGTGCGTGGCTGTTTGTAAGTTAATAATAAGGAGGAGGACAGTCCACTTACCCTATTAAAATCTAACAGACGCTCTTCATTACTGGGTATTTCTTTAACATCTGGATATTCTTCTATACCATTCTCTCCCTTGGCATTTGTATAACATTCTTAATCATTTTGAATGGAGAAGGGAAAAGAGGGAAAGGGGGGAAATTCCATTAAGACACAGTTGTGAAACATACATTCTTGTTTCATTTTTTGCTGAAAAGTCAGATCAGTTAGGCCTACCAACACTTTGGAGATTTTAAGCAGTCACTAAAAGCAGACATGGTCATCATCAGCCAGCCAGGTGTGCATGAGGAAAACACTATGCCAATTTAAAAATTCTTTTAACGACTGTTTATTGCATTTTTAAAAAATAGGCCAGCATAACAATACTTTCCCATTAGCCCACCATGAGATATTCCTTCAATAATCCATATTCACACCTATGATGTGACAGGCCCTGGGAAAACAAGATAAAAAGACTGACAAGGTCTGAGCTCTCAAGAGTGTATGTTGTATGGAGGGAGACAGACAATGCACCATATATATGCTCATAGAACACATGAACAAAGGAATTTCAGACAGGAGGAATTGCAATGGAGAAAACAAAACAGAGTAACACCTTTGTTTGTTCTTTCTCAACTCAACATGATACTAAACTACGCACTTATTTTATCTGTGGCATAGGGAAAAGAAATGAGGCCAGTAGTTTGGGTAAGTGGCTCACAGAAGGGGATGGAACTATAAGCTGGAATTAGAAGGAATCAAATAAATCATTTAGTCCAATGGTTCTCAACCCTGGTTTCCCACTCAAATCACCTGGAGAGCTTTAAGAACGGTGTGGAAGCCCAGGCCCCCATCTGAGGTGCGGACTGAACTGGTCTAGGACAGAGCCCAGGGAGTAGCATTTTCTGAAAAGCTCCCAGGTGGTTCTTGTGCACAGCCAAGGCTGAGACCCGGTGGCCTTGATCTAGACCAGCCCCTATTCACCTTCGCTCAATGGAAAGGCGGCTGGAGCAGAAACACAGTGAAGAGCGCAGAGACCTTGGGCGGGACCAGATTTGGACCCAGGCTTTGACATCACTGTGTGTAAGTCCTTTAATGGCCCTGAGCAGCTGTTTCCTCAAAACTACCCGCAGTAGTTACCATGAGGCGTTCATGAGAGAGTATGCTACCCCGTGTGTGATACCAGAGAGGGCAGGGCTGGCACTCAAGGACTGCTGTGCTGTCTGCCACTGGGTGGCGGACCTGTGCCAAAGCCCCACACCCCACCCATTCGGCTACCACTTGTCCTAGGTGGCGTCAGTGTAGTGGGCAAGGGACTGTTTCCTTGACTGGGACATGCACACAGATGGAGCTGCATCCATCACACCCCCGCCCCTTCATTCTCTCTCCCTGCTTTAGGAATTCCGTGTGCAAAAGGAACTTGTGATGCTGCAGGCATCGGGAAGGGGCAATTTTGATTTTCATGACCCTCACAGTGACAGCTACCATGCTCTGGCTTATGATATGTGCCAGGCACTTTACTCTTCACAAGTACCCTCTAAGGGGAGCATTACTTTAGCCTCTCTTTACAGGGAACGGAGGCACTTGACTCCAACTCAGTTTTGTCTCCTGAGCCCTTCATTGTTATCTATACTGTTTCCCTGCACGACTCTCTCTTTAAGACTGAGATTATACATATGCTTAAAATGAACCTTCCAAACGTTTAGAACCCAGTGCATGAGCGCTGGAGACTGCTGCTCAGGACACATCTGCCATGGCACACAGTCTGTAAGGCCTCTCTGGTCTGGCTTCTTGCTGCTTGGCGGACCTCGTCCCTCACTGCACTCTCACACGGTTCCCCCTTTGCCAGGCACACTGGAGCACACCAAATGCACTCTTCCCCTGCATCGGCCGGTGCTTCTGCCTGCTACCTCTCCCTGCAGGTAGCCCCAGCTGTCACATGGCTCGTGCCCTTATTCCCTCAGGTCCCTGCTCAGATGTCAGCTGATCAGGAGGGCAGGGACTCGGTCTGTGTGCCTCTGCATTCCCAGTGCTCGACACAAGACAGGCATGTAAGAATTATTTGCTGAGTGGATGCAAATATGAAAGCACAGTGAGGCTGACAGGCAGCAGAGTGCAAGGAGCTTGGGCTTTCAGGCTAGATGGACTCCTGCACTGCTCTGGGTAGCTGGGCAATCTGCCTCACTTCTCAGCCTCCATCTCCTATCTTCCTGTAAAAGGCGATGATCCTCCTTCCTCCAGGGAGCTCCCAGGTCAGCCCGTGACTCAAGGCAGAACGTGCCTACTAATCATTATTAGCAACCTCAGAAGCCTCAGGAGCAAAGACACGAGTCCCCAGTCACTTCTGCTGAGTGGGTGAGAGGCTGTTTTCCTGGTTAACCCTCTCCCGAGACTGCACACCCCGACCCCCCTAAGATGAAAGAAGGCTGCTTCATAACATCACTACAAAGCGACTGTGCAGGGACTTCACTCACAGCTGTGAGTGGAAGGTCATTCAAAAGCCTGGTCACCCTTACTTATCCACTGAGAGTTTCTCTATATGCCACTTCACCAAAAAAGAAGCATCATGTACTAACAATCGTTTACAGCACCTACCAAAGGACTGCACAGACACCAAGGACCCAGAGCTGAGACTTGGAACTGAATTCCTTACTAATTACTCAAACAAACTGGGCGAAGGGCGCCAAGACAGCCCAAGACACACTAACAAAGCATGAACTCCGTGCAGTGAAAATCATCATAAGCCCCCACGGGCAGTGGTCCTTCTCAACCCTCAGGCCCGGCCTGCTGCCACATCCCTCTCTCCCTCCTGGCACTCCTTGAATGGTCCTCTCATTGCACTGCTCTGGGGCACTCAGCCCTTCCTACCTGTATTCCCATTAACTGTGTCTGTGACTTCTCACTCACCCAGTGCACCAGACTGCACATACGTCAAGGCCAGGCTTGTGCTCCTATCACCCTGGTGTCTCCCTGGACACCAATGCAAACAGCTGCTGTAGAGAGCAAAGCTTCTGAACCACAAAGAGATGGCTTAGACTTGAGCCTGAGCTTAATGGCTGATGCCATGATTCTGGGCAAATTACTAAACCTGAGACTTAGCTTCCTCATCTGAAAACCAAGTGTGACATCTCACAAGGCTTTTGTGGGGGTTATATAAAAGAAAAGATTGTGGGCTGGCCCGGTGGTGCAGCAGTTAAGTTCACACGTTCTGCTTTGGCGGCCCGGGGTTCGCCGGTTCGGATCCCGGGTGCAGACATGGCACTGCTTGGCAAGCCATGTTGTGGCAGGTGTCCCACATACAAAGTAGAGGAAGACGGGCATGGATGTTAGCTCAGGGCCAGTCTTCCTCAGCAAAAAGAGGAGGATTGGCAGCAGATGTTAACTCAGGGCTAATCTTCCTCAAAAAAAAAAAGAAAAAAGACTGAGAGCACCTTGTAAATGATAAAGGGCGACACAGATATTAGTTAATGGACGAGCAACAGGCATTTATAAATGCTATTAAATAAACAAAGATGCTAAAAATGTGCTCTCCTTATGACCCAGCAAACCTCTGGGAAGGAGGAAGGCAGGTCTGGGGAAGCTTCATTTGTGCCCACAGAGCAGAGAGGCAAACAACCCCGGCTGTGGCCCCGTCAGCTAAGGCCAGGCAGTGCAGGAAGGGCAGTGCAGGCGTCCTGAGCGCAGGGAGCGTGCAGGCATCCTTGGCAGTGAGGGACGTTCCTCGCTCCACAGAATGATAAATTCGCTAGGGAGACCTGAACATGTAAACGCTAACAAAAGATTACCTGCCCCTCAGGGCTCTGACGGGAGACTGTTAAATAAACGCTGTAGCCGAGAGCAGCCCGGGAGAGGGCAGCAGTCTGGACAGGCTCACTCTCTTGAGCTAATCCATTTAGGGTGCCTCCTCAGTTCCCACATCTCGCAGATTTTCAGATCAAGATTCTTTATAGCTTCTGGGTGTGTCCACCTGGGATGCCCACAGACTAAAATCATCTTCACCAGATCTGCTCCTGTTCCCAACTCCCTCTGTACCCAATCTCCCCTAACTCCCTCCTGCTCTTCACTCTTCAGAGAAAGTCATTCAACAAACTCTGGCATCCTCTACAAAACCTCTGGATGTGGTTCTTTTATCTGTTCCCCCTATGCCTTAGTCCAGGCTCTTATCCTGTCACTCCCAGACCACTGCAAGAGCCCGTTTCAAGTCCACCTCCACTCTGTTGCTAGCATTGTTTTAAAACACACACCTGACCTGACCCCCCCGCCCCAATCTGGAATACTCCCAATGATCTTGAGTTCCAGCCTGTTAAGCTCTACCCAACTTAGCAGAGCTCCCAAACCTCCTGACAAGCTCCGAGGGCCCAGAGGGTCCCTATTCCCCAACTTGCCACAGACCCTCCTGCCTTTGTGCAGTGCGTTCTTCTCATGGGGGCTGTCCTGTCCCAGCCTTCCCCCGGGCGCCTTCCTGAAGGCCGATGCACAGCTCGCCGGGAGCCTGGACAGATCTCATCAGGGTGGTACTGCTTCTATGTACTCCAAGCGTTCCCCACGTCAGGCTGTGGCTGAGTCCAAGGGCAGAGTCCAGTTCTCCTGTGTCTCTGTGTCCCCAGTGCCCAACAAATGCCAGCCACACAAAACCTCTCGGGAATGTTTTCTGGACTGATAGTCACAGCAAAAGGATTTATTGCTCTTAATGCATTAGAACTCCGAACAAATGAATGAATGACCTAATGCAGGTCTCCTTACCTTCACACTCCGATGCAGGAAAAAGAGGAGAGTACAAAGCTTTTTCCCACCAGCTCTGTTTTTCTTGCCTTCTATTCATTCCTTGTACATCGGTGCTCAGTACAGGAAACTTTAGATAAAACCAAATACAGAAAAAGTTTAAAGACTTTCAGGATAAAGGAAAAAATCCAAGCATTAGCTATGGACTATAACCCCAGGATTTTTAAACTGATGAGTTTTTTACTATTCTAGACGGGTGATTAAAAAAGCCAAAGGGGTCATAGCATATAAAGGAAGTTTTTCTTAAGAAGCACTTATATTGGAAGTGGAATGAAAGTCTTTAAAAAAAAATACAACAAAATTCTTACAAGGCAGAAATATCTAACAGAAAATACCCCAAAGTAAGGCAAATTTCTAGCTTTTGAAGTGCAGAGAGGTTAAAGGGACAGCCCCGAGTGCCCACTGGTGTAAGGCGCTCTAGAGAAAACAAGGAGGCCTTCTCCTTCACACACTCAGGCAGCAGGGAGTCAAAGAAGAAGAAATGGGCAAAAGGAGATTTTAGAGGTAGAGTTACTAACTAAACGTCTTTATAACTGAAATATCTGCTTCGGCGAGAACCAGAAAGAAACTGAGACTAAAACCAAATAATAAACCTGAGAATAATTCAAATTCAAAACAGGACATACTCGTTAAAATGAGGGAAGGACTCCTGAGAGCAGGAGAGATCCATACTCTTTGCACCTCCATGGTCCTGGCAGAGCAGAAGGTGCTCAGGCCCAGAAGGGGGCTCCAAGTCTGAATCCAGGCTCCATCCCTTACTAGCAGAACTCTCAAGGCCTGGCTGGACCTTGCCCGCCCACCTGGGCAGTGAGGATTGAACGCAGTGTGGCTAGTGGTCGACAGACAGCAGCTGTCATTAGTGATCAAGGCATGTTGCTGTGACGTGGCCAGCTGCGGTCACTACGTGCATCCTGGCATGCCAGCGGTCAGGGCAACCCTCTTCCATGTTCCTCCTTCACTGTGCCTGACAACAGGCCTCCCAGGGTCAGGCCTCATCTTGGCATCTTTGCCCCGCCACGGCTCCTAACACTCTCAACAGACATCTCCTCAATGGAGAGGCTTGAAAACACTGCACACATCTTTACTGTTTTAAAAGACATTTCATTACGTGTTAAAGCTTAAAGTCTGAACTGTTTTAGCAACTAATGATCATCAATTCTCTAATAGGATTTTGTTACTCTCTTAAATGTAAACTATTGTGTAGGTCTAAAACTTTTTGATTTAGTAATGTGTTTATTATTTAACTAAATGGAAAACACACTTCAAAAAACTTTCATTTTCACTTAACTTTTCAGACATACTCCTAACTTAGAAACTGAAGGAGAATTACACTGTCTAATCGGGGTGGTCAGTTAACCGTCACTGTGTTCTCCTGCAGCTTATTCTAACAATAAAAATTAGTACTATTAGACAAACAGATACCAAGGTCAACAGAACTGACAAAGCTAAGCTTAATGCAAATGAGGCCAGCAATATGCAAGATCTGCAGTTAATTCAAAGTGACTAACTGCACCTGGCACACACGCACAGCGCCCTAAGACCCCTCCAGAAAGGCCTTATCTTCTTCCCAAGGTGCATCTATGCTGTGAGATGACTATGCTCAGGAGGAGCCAGGAAGGTTCCCTGGGCAGGACTCTCTCCATCATCCCCAAGGCACTACTGAGAGGCGGATTCGGAGGCAACAAGTTCCACCTGAGGAAGAAAGTGTCCTGGGCAGGCTGCGGAATGATCAGTGTTTTATTTCTGTGAGTGCAGTTCTTCTGCTTATCATTTCAACCTTTCTTGAGACTGTGGGAATGGAGGCAAGGGGAAGGGAGAGAGACGTCACCATGGAGGACCGGACACGGGCGGGAAAGCAGGCTGGAGGGGGTCAAGGCACCACCGAGGGGCTGGGTCAGCATGAAGGAAGCGGAACCAGATGCTCAGCTTCTTAAGGGCAGGGACCACATCTATCTATGTGCATCTCCAGGCATAAGGCCTGGCACAGAGTAGAAGTAGATACTCAGTGTCCGCTGAGCTGAAGAAACGGTTCCACCTGGCCTAAAGCCCCCGTCAATCTAGCATGCCGTTCCCGCTCTCTCCTGCTGACACCACTGTTAAGCTCAGGCCAGCTTCTGCAATAGTTCCAGGATGTTTTTCTATGTCCTTCATTTGCGTGTCAATCCTGATGGCAGGGACTTATTTGTCCTGTTTTATGCTACACTATACACATATTCAGTAAATATGTATTATTTTATGACATCTTTCCACTTAACTATTTCTAATTTTTAGGTTGCACAGCAAAGACAACTATGCTTTGCTTAAATAATGTATATGTACTGTATTAATTTAACTTCTGGTTAGGTTGAGAATGAAAACAAGAAAGAATGGAAGAAAGAGAAACAGCACAGACCATCACCCTGGATGAAGCAAGCACAGCTCTGCCTTAGTGCCACTCTCCCTGTCCGTGTCTCCAGATAGCTTCCTGGCTCACCTTCTCCCCTGCAAGCTTTCTTCAAATTCCACCTTGGCAAGGAAGCCTGCCCTGACACTCCCATTCCACCACACCCCTTTATCCACTCTTCTCCTCCTCTCCCACAGCACTGGTACCCTAACACACCATACACCTTTGTATGTTTATTGAATGGAACTCCACAACGCAGGCATCTTTGTTCCTTATCGCCAGGCACCTAGAACAGCACCTGGACAGAAGAGGCTCTTAATCAGTATTTGATGAATGAATGAAACAGTGAGAAAAAAAGAGAAGACATAAACTGAATCCAGAAAGCCTGACCAGAAATGTTTTTAGCAACAGATGTAATATTCAGTAATTCTTTAGAAGACGGAAGTTAGGTAAAGGCTCACAGCTTTAAATTCTCACTAAACGTTCTTAGTGCTGACAGAGAGAGAGGTGTTTGTTGTTCCTCTTCTGAGTTTGGCTCTGGGAGTAGAGCCTGCACAGTACTCCTCTGCCACAGTTCTCAGTTATTCAGGTCACAAAAGGAAAAGAAGAGAGGAAATGTAAATGAAGAGATAAGGAGAGCAACAGAGACCAACTGGAGACAGGGCACGGCCTGTTCCAAGTTTCATTTTACAGACAGGAAGCACCGGGAAGAAGTGGGGCTCTGCCCCTTGCACTGGCACCCGGGGCAGGTATTCCACTCCTTTGGGCCTACAGGTCCTTAGCAGTCATGGGGGGAAATAAACCTGAGGCAGAAGGTCACCGTGGGCATTCAGTGGGATAACGGTGATAAGGCAGAGTGGGCAGAGTGCCTGGCACAGGTGGGTCGCGTACCACACCCCCTGGATGGCCCCCACTCCCTCTACTCATCAAGGCCTTCTGACTTCCACAGCACATTGTCTGCTGGGCAAAATGGCCTCCCCTCCTGGACTGGACTGTAAATTCCTGAAGACAGAGACTCAGCCTTCTGCTTCTTTTTGTGCTTCAAAGCACGTGGCACTAAGTCGGTAATCAAGCAAATGACAAAGAGAACACTTTTGCCACAAATTTATGCACAAATGGATACCTGAGGCACACGCTGCCATCTCTGGCTTTCCATTTTATCCCTGAGAACCATGAACTACTGCTGGCAGCTGCCCTGCACACGCGCGTGGTCTCAAGCCAGGGCCCCCTTGCTTGCACTGCTCCTTCTGCCTAGGGTCCTGCCTCCTCCTTTCTGCTCCCGCGCACTCGGGTATGTTCACAGAGCCGGCCTCTACTCTCACAGGCTGGGAGGGGTTCTCCTCTGGGTTCCCACAGCATCCTGTGTTCATCTCCACCTCGCCACCCACCAAGTTACCTAAAATTACGTTTGTCCAAATGCCCTAAAAGATAAGGAACTGGCTAGGTAAATCATGGTACATCCAAAAAGTGGAATAGTATGCAGAAAATAAAAAAGGAACGGTTATTGTAATAAAGTGTCATTTCAGTAAAAAGAGAAAAATAGGAGGAAACATATGTAAATATGTATTTGTTTATACATGCATAAAATATTCTCGGAGGATACACCACAACTCATGCTTATGGCTGCTGCTAGGGAGGGACCTTTGCACTGTGTATACAGCCTCTGTAACTTCTGAATTTGAACCATACGAATGAATTATCTATTTCAATTAAAATAAATTATCTGTTATCAACGGGTCTTCATGCCTGGACTGAATTCCTCGAGGGCAGGGACAATGCCTTGTTCATTCAGGCACTGATCTTAGCGATGGGCATGTCACAGGGATTCAATAAATATCTGCAGAATTGAACTGAACTAAGCTTTTGAAAAGAATCGTAATCCATGCTCCTGGGCCTCAATTCTATCAGAAAGCCTACATTCTAGTCCACTTGCTCTGAAACAGGCAGGCAACGAGTGACCTTTAAAACAGGGCTCCTAGACTGCTCTCTGTAAAGACTGCCCTCACTCGGCAAAAGGGGGAAGAAGACCCTCGTAGGAGCTCCCAGAGACTGACCAGGCAGTGTGAAAGAGTGGAAAGGAAGAGAGGCCCCAAACTGTCCCTTCAGGCCACTCTCTCAACCCCTCCACACCTCAGATGGATCTATGAAACAAGCTCTGACTCGGCTCTAAACTGTAGTGACACTGCTGAGAAAGCAGGGCTGAGAGTACTGACAACACCCAGACCATCAGACGACCGCCACTATCCTCTGAGGACTGCACTGGCAGCTAAGGCCTTTCAAGACAACCCAGAATTCTGATTACACATAAATACATCAACATACTAGAAAGCGAAGGAATATGGTAGTGCTATGATGTAGAATCTCGCTTCTTTCCTCTTTTTCTTTCTTCCCAATCTGGAACCAGGGGAAATACAAAGTACATAAAGGAATATTTAAGGATGAAAAGCAGGGCAATAAACAAGCAGATAAATGTTAACAACGTTATTGTTTTTTGTTCTCAGCAGTTCATATTTCAGTGTTTCAATGGGACTGAATTCATGTCTAAGGATCTCCAGGCAAGCTCATTAGAGCAGTGATTCTCAAGTCGCCTATGGGGCTTCCTACCATCGTCGCATGCACTCAGGGCCACTCCTAGGCACCGACACGACACATGAGTAAGGCACAGTCTGTATCCATAAGAAGCTTAAAATCTAACGAGAGACTTTAAAGTAAATAAATGACTCACAAAAAATGGAAAACGCAATAAAAAAAAAAGAGGCATAACGTACATGCAAATGAAGAGAAGGAAGAAATTATTTCTGATGCAGGGTGGGGTGGAGTAGGGGAGAGGAGGAATGCAGGATGTGTCAGTGAAGGAGGTGGATCTGAAGAGAGCCTCACGGTGTGGGCAGGATTTAGCCTGAGCGGGTGGAGCATGCAGAACAACAGATGGGAGGGAGGGGCACACTCATCTGCACTCCAGCCACAGGTGGCACGACTTCTGACCACCTCCAACTGTCCTCTCAATAAGCTGTTCCTGGAAAAGCGCCAGACACTGCTCTATCAACTAATGGCTGAAAATGGGCAGAGCACTATGCTTTTTTGTGAAACACATTATTGCCCTAAGTGTTATTTCTTGTACAATCAATTTAACCTCAAACCACTTCTTAGGAATAGTCAAAGGGTACAATGACTCCCATTAACAAAAGTACTACTCTTCACGTCATTTGATAGACCTAACACATAATTCACATGGTTTCAGGAATATGCACTTTGTACAAAGCAAGGGACGTGTGTACAGGTTCTGTAGAAGCCATTTTGGTGTATTTAGATGATGGGTTAACTTTTACATGTACCACAATATATTTCAGAGAACTCTAGACTGATGTAATTTATTTTACAAGTAAAATGTAAGTTTTAATAAACTGATCAAAGTTTCAGAGGCAGTTAGATAAGCCTGCTACTTAAAGAAGGCCTTTGCTGCTACTTCTGAAAAGCAAAGGACCTCTCGAAGAGTAAACAGCCACTTCCTGATTCACTAACTTTGTCAGCTGGAAAGCTTATATATTAGGTTTTGCTTTAAGCGTAGTACCTGCATATTAAGACAACACTTAAGAATCTCATATCCTATGATTTATTTAAAAATGTCTTTTCTCTGCATAAAATGTCTAGTGTCTACTTCGAATTTATGAATATCAAATCCATTTTAAGTCCTTTTGTAAAACCATAAGAATGCCAACTTTTAAGACATTTAAGCTCATTTCCCAATAATTTAACCTTCTCTTTCACTGCCTGATATGGCTGTTCTTGGATTACAGTCTGATCAAATCCTTCTACCAAATACCCACACACAGAGACACATACCTCTTCCAGATGTCCCGAAGAAACTGGATTATCTTCATAAGCAGGGAACTGACAACCTGCTTTGCAACTGCAAAAATTATTAATTTCTTCCTCGCATTGTGCCATTATTTTACAGTTTGCTTCTGAGCTTTCTAAATTGATTTCCAGAGATTCATTCATGCTACATTCCAAACACTGATTCTGCTTTCCGACTGACAGAATCCCAGCTGATTCCTCCTGGGAATCCAGTGATGTCTGAGCACTCTTTTCCATCCCAGATTTTTTTAACCTGGGAAGGAATCTTCCAGACTCAAGCTCTGATTTCCCATAGTAATGGCCTTCTTTCTCTGCATCTTCTTCCAGTGGTTTGAGGTCTGCCTGTGGATCTTCAAATGCGTCAACTTGAGAAGGAATGGGAATATTTGCTTCATCTTTCTCAGATTCAAATTCCGACTCGCTCCCTCCTCCTGGGGACAGTTCAGATGCAGAAATTGGGCGAAAGTGAGTCCTAGGAGAGATCCGAATAGCCCTGTATTGTGTTCTGTCTACGCCACATATCCTGGGGTGAAAAACTTCACTGTCTGAATCAGAGCAGAGGATTGACTTCGGTTTAAAACTAGGGCTGAAAGATGCAATCCCTTCGGGTTCAAATGAACATTCTACGTGAAGAACTTGTGAAAATGGATTGCTTAGGTCAAAAGAAGAGAAGGAATATTCAAGTCCAGGATCTTCAACTTGAAAGTTACCACAAGCTCCTAGTAAGTCTTCATGGAAGATAAAAGAAAATCCCTTATTTAATCCATTTTCCCCACTCTTCGGTTGATCGTTCTGTTCAAATGACACAAAGGGTTTCCATAACTGCCTGTGACCAGGAGCAAAACTGTTTCCTGGGGTCATAAAGACATCTGTACCAGCTATCGTCACAACATCAGAAGCCGCACACTGTAACAAGCTTCCTTTTGTGTGACTGGGGGGTACAACTGCCCACTCCCCATCGCTGTTAAAGGTTTTGAGTTCTCCGTAAACCCCTCCGAGGATGAACGCATTCTCCTTGTCTTGGGCTACGTCCCAAGGTTTAGAGGGTGTAGTGTAATCACCGCCGTCCACCTTCGATAGCTCACTAGAAACAAAAGCTCTTTTCTCCAGGTTCTCTTTCTGTCCCTCCCACAGATGATATTCTGATCTCTGCACAGCCTTATTAGGTTCCTGGAGGGTCTCCATTTTAGCTTCAGCATCCAAACAGCAGCAGTAGTTATTTACATCTGTTGAAAACAACTCATCATCAATTCTTTCTATTTCTACCATAGCTACAGAATTGCTATCTGCCATCTTTGTCCAAATGTCTTTAATAACCCCTGAGCTGTAGCCATCTCCATGTGGACTGCTTTCACTACATACTTGTGTAGTTTCAAATGTTTTGTTTTCTGTTTTTTGTTCTAGCTGAATACCACAGACAGATTCTAGTTTAGATTTTTTTTTAAAAACTAACGTAGGAATTTCTCCTAAAGTTCTACTGTTTTGCTGGCAAGTTTCATCTTGCAAAAAATCTAGAAGGTCTTCATCTACATAATTTGACGAGACTCTAGGAACTACATAATTAATATCTTCTGCATTAAACTGCGTTGATTCTTCAAACTGAATATTTAATGTCTCATTGTCTGAACGTGTTTCTTCTGAATGGGACCATGGACTACAAGTTCTTGTTGAAAGATTAGAACAGTGTTCATTTTCTTCAAAGGCACTATTTTTGGTCCATATTAGCAATCTAGACTGTGTTTTCCCAAGCATATTAGCACTAGAATCTGTATTTTCATTTCCCAAGTTGAGTGTTTCAAAAGAAAATGGTAAAACAGAATTACTGCATTGCACTTCAAACACTGAAAAACAAGAGTTTATACCAGATCCTTCATTAATATCTGAAAAGAGCTCTTGATTGCCAGCAAGCAAATGCGGATTGAGTGCTGTGCTGTCTAAGATTGGTGAGAGTCTAATTGGAGAATCTCCTCCAAAACTCTCTCCATCGGCATCGCCAGAGCTAGATGAACAGCACTCCCAGAACTGAGCCAGATTGCTAAGGTCTTGCAGGAATAAGCCCTCAGCACCTACAGAGCTGGTAGAATCTGTCCATATTGCACGTTCCCCTTGCAACTCCATTCCATCTAACACTATGCAACATTCTGCCTCAAAATCTGTTTTCTCTTTGCTTTTTTGTCGAATCATATTCAAAATCCGACTTTCTCCTTGCATTGTTTCTGAGGCACCAGGATCCAACATGGATTGATCAATATCCACTTCATAGAAGTGTGTTAATTCTGATAGATGAATATCATCCAAGTATTTGTTGCCCTCCGGAAGAGAACAGAATGAGGTCCCAGTGAGGTCAATATCCTCATTTATAACTGCAGGCATTTCTACAAAATGACCATCAATGAAAGTACCTGCTGCGAGGTATGTTTTATGAATATTATTGTTGCTGATACAAAGACCGTGCACTGATTCAGACAATTCTTCTACTGCCTCTGATGTCAGATCACTTGTATCTTGTCTGTTTCGGTATGTGGTCTCTAATTTACTTTTTCTGCTCAAAGGAACAAAATATTCAGCAATTGGTTCAGTATACCACAACGGTTCCTCTTTATATTCTTTGTCGTTTCTGCTCTCCATGTAGAGGTCTCTTCCTTCGGCGCTCCCGACGTCTCTTCTCCCCGCCTCCTTTGCTGGTCTTTTACCCCGTTTGCACAGCTGTCTGACAGAACCACTGCTGCTACTGCTACTGCTTCCGGCATGAAGGTTTCTTTCAGCCTTTTCGCCATGTTTCAGTGAAAGCCTGCTTTGACCATTCCGCCCCTTTTTGTTCCGAATTTCCCGTGTCTTGTGTCTTATTTTCACACACTTCATGGATGCTTTTAATTCTCCCTGATTACCACTTGAACTTGAGCCTGCTTCACTAGAGCCGGAAGACCACGAGCGAGGGCGAATCTTTCCTTCGGGTTTATGTCGGATTTGCTTTTTGTACACGGCAGGCTTTTCTTCCATTGTGCCATGACTAAATTTGTTCTCCTTCTCATTTTGACTTCTGCTCTGGGTTTTCTCGTGGGCAGTGGTGGATACGTCATTGCTCCTTTCCCTGATGACTTCCCCTTCACTGTTGCACTCCTTGGGAGAGGATGTGTCTGTGCTAGCTGGTGGGGCTGTGGATGATGAAGAAGAGCTAGAGTAAGAACAGACTTTAGACTTGTTCCATACAGTCATGATCTCTTGCAGGCAAACTGGCTTCTCAGAAAGTGGTGGAAATGCTTCATAGTACCTGAAAAAGAGAGTAGAGTCCAAAAGTGGGCACTTAGACATATTAGATATAATAAGACAACATTACCAACTAGAGAAAGGGGCTATTTCATTTTAACAGTCAACATTTACATCATCCAAGAATTAACAACTTTTAAATAATTAATAATATCATAAAATACGCTCTACATTTAGTCCAATGTATCAAGCACCGAGATAAGCACTATAAGAATACTAAGAAAACACAAGATGACAGTTTTTATCTTCAAAGTTTGAATTTTAATCAAGAAATGACAGGTTAACAAATACAACATGGTGGAAAGAATGTACTCTTTTGATAAGCGATACCTAAATTTCATTCTCAGCTCAGTCACTTACTATGCTTGTGACTTTAAGCTAATTATTTGATGTCTTGGTCCATTATTTCCTCTACTGTAAATGGTGACAATATGACTTACCTCACGAGGCTGCTGTGAGCATTGTAGACAGATGTAGCTGAAAAGCTGGATAGCTAAGAAGTCAAGAGTATGAGCTCTGAAGCCACACTCCCTGAGTGCAAATCCTGACTCTGCCACTTATTAGCTGTGTGACCTTAGGTATGTTACTAACATCTCTGTGGCTCAGTTTCCTGACCTTCAAAATGAGGGTAATAATACAACCTCACAGAGTTGTGAAGAGTAAAGGAATCAATATGCGAAACGAGTCAGAACAGCACCTTCCTAAGTGATTACTGTCATGATTGTTATTTTTTCTCAGGAGGCTAGCACAACGCCTGGCATTAAGCAGGCCCTCAGAAACAGGAGGGACCATGGTGTTGAAGTGTTCGTAAGAGATGATGCTGGTGAGGCCTAGAACAATCAGAGAAAGGAGAGCGCAGCTGAGCCTTGAAGGTCCAGAAATGCAGCAGTTTAGGGAGTACTAACTGTGAGACACGGAAACTTGTGTGAGGACACGAAGACACACGCATGTTGTGCTCGCGGAACTGAAGCCTGATTAGACCAGCAACTACTGGAAATGCAGGGTAGGAAAAACCAGGGAGGCTGGTTTCAGAGGGCTTGAAAACTGGAGGAAGAGTTTTCAGTTTCCCAAAGAATCCAGAGTCAGGCTGGCTAGCAAGGGAACTGTTGTTTTGGGGGCAACAGTCAAGGTCACACAAGAAGTGATAAAAGGCCATGTTTTCAAAGGGCTATACTTGACTTTCCTTTCAGTCTATACCAGAGCTGTCCAACAGAAACACACTGTGAACCTCACATGTAATTTTTAATGTTCTAAGAGTCACATTAAAAGTGTAAAAATAAACAGGTAAAATTAATTTCAATAATATAGTTTTACTTAACTAAATATATCTACAATAATATCATTTCATGTAATCAATATTAAAAAATACTAATGCAATATTTTACATTCTCTTTTATACTGAGTCTCTGAAACCTGGTGAGAATGTCACACGTGCAGCACACCTCACTTTGCAGCAGCAGGATTTCAAGCGCTCAACAGCCACAGACGGCTATGGCCGCTACACTGGACAGTGAAGGCCTACACAAACCAATTAAATTCTCTTCCTTAAGTTTTAGAAGTTCAGAAGATTCAAATAAAATGTATAATAAGGAAGTCTGCTTATAATGCAGCTGATTTTAACACTAACCATTTACAAAGAAAGAACTAAAAGCATGTTTAGGAAGCAAGTTTGACAAGGTCAACGACTTCCCCACATTCCCTTTGGAATCAGCAGGGGGAACCTTGTGTGTAAAACAAGGATAAGCATAATTTCCTACAACTGTCTCAAAGGACTAGTGTAAATTTCAAGGTGACAGTACATGAATGGACGGTAAATAACCTCATTCATTCATTTCACAAATATTGAGTCAATATACGTAATAAGGATAGAACCATCTTATTCACCCTCGAATTCTCAGTGTCAAGCACACAATAAATGCTCAATAAATGTTTCCTGGATTATAAAATATGAAACCAAATAGATGATGAACAAACACCTGTAAACCACGCAGCGGTTAGCAGCCTGAGTCTCACAAACGCACACGTCATCACTGAAGACAATCTTACGTACATTTCCACTTGATCCTTTGCTGTGGGGGATAATTCTGCCTCTGGAGAGGGAGACCCTTCTAACTTTTTGTGAATCTTCTCTTCTGTTAGGAAACAAAAATTCAGAAAGATTTGCCTTACACCTAGCTAATAAATATTCCCGTTTTTTAAAGTTTCACAAGTAACTTTAACAGCAATTATATAGGCTTTTGTGGCTTAAAAAGAACTCTATACCAGTTTGTCTTTTTAACAAAAATTTATTTCTTCAGTGTGCCGCAGGGAATTCTCTGGCTAAACCACATTAACATTGGGCTGAGAAATGAGAGTTGTTAACCTCATCACTGATACAGTGCTCCGGAGGCACTTAATTAAGAGACTGAAATCCCCTGTGTACTTATTAATTACACCAGAAGGAGAGAACATCTGTTTAAGATTCCAAAAATATTTTCTCACAAAATTCTGCACTCATGAACTTTATATTGACTCATCTTGACTAATACTAGTCAGCAAAGAAAATTCTTCATTACAATTAGCTCTCTGTTACTTAACATCTAGGTGAGCAAGGGCTGTGTTTCAACTAAAATAGAAGCAAAGGGCTAAATTCTTAGCTCAGCTCATGATACCGCCTTAGATTAAAAACAAATAGGGCCTGCCCCGGGGCCGAGTGGTTAAGTACTCGTGCTTCGCTTCGGTGGCCCAGGGTTTCGCTGGTTCGAATCCTGGGCGCGGACATGGCACCGCTCATCAGGCCATGGTGAGGCGGCATCCCACATGCCACAACTAGAAGGACCCACAACTAAAAATATACAACTATGCACCAGGGGGCTTTGGGGAGAAAAAGTAAAAAATAAAATCTTTAAAAAATAAAAAAAAACCCAAAACGAAACAAATAAACTCTGCCCTTATAGGAAGGCTCAAGACTTGGAGGGCAGCAAAATGACCAAGAAGAGGACAAGGAAAACAAAGATCTTTAACCTTAACATGTAGCTCTCATTCTAAGGGCTTGCAAAAAAAAGTTGGGAAAAGAAGTTATGAGGGTTCACGAATCAAAATGACTTAACGAGCTTGTCAAGTCTGCCTTTCCAAAGAATTCCAGAGTCAAGGCAGAAGTTCCTTCCAACCTTTATCAACATCTTGCAAGGCCTTGACGTCAACAGGCAGATATTAACAGGGGGGCAAGGATGGGAAAGAAGACAAAATATTGCTCTCGATCTCTGAGCTTCAAACAAAATGACATGTCTCCTCTCCCTGAGGGCACCTGTGGATTAGGTGACTCCTCTGAGAAGAGGGACCTGACCAAACTGACTGCCGAGGGCTGACCCAGAAGTCACAAACAGCTGAAGACGTTGCATGATGCTGGCCTGGCGACACACACCGAACACAAAGACTGTATTCTCATAGTTTCTTTTTTTGATCAACTCTAAGATTTCCCTCCATCAGATTCCTCGGTGACTCTCCCCTACTGTGCGCAAACACAGGCCCTGGTGCAGGGCTCTTACCTTGCTTGTTCTGAAGGTCTTTCAGTCTGGAGCAGAGCTCCTCCACTAACGTCTCGATGCCAGAGCTCTGCATGAGGACATAAATACATATTAGTTTACCACCAGGTATGTAAAAATCAGGTATTTGTATACTTTTGTTTTAATATAAAGGTTTTCTAAATCTTTCACATTCCAAAGAAATACATGATCAATACTTAAATGAACACAAGAATTAAAATGTTACAGGTCTGTAGATCCTATTTAGTATACATATTTTACTAATAACGAATAGTCAATGGTATTTACTGATAAAATATTAATGTATTTCCCAGAATGGCTTCTGTCTTCCCAGGGGTATAGCATCTTCTTCACGGGGCAGACTAAGCACCTAAATGCCCATCATATGGCTAAATGTCAGTCACCATCAAAAACATTATTCAATGTGAGCACGGTCTTGTACCAGACTCGATATAAAGAAAAATCACAAAAATCTCATCTTGGTCCTCTAGGAGCTCACAGACTAAAGAAAACAAGGTGATTTTTTTCTTTTTTAAAGTGAATACTCACGACTGCAACAAAAAGAGCAATATAGAAAACACATGCCAATACTGTGACATATGCTGAATGTGAAAGCTGTGTTAGCCTCTATATAGAACTGGGATAAAATTTAAGGAGAGTACATGGAAGAGTCTGAAATTTGGAGGATAAGAGTCAATCTTTAAAGAAAAATGAATGTTGGAAACATGCACTGCAAAATAATCTTTCACTCTGTTGACTTTCACACTTTTAAAATTCTCACAAGAAGAAACAAAACTATTTCACAATGTACAAAAAAAGGTGAATGTATTTCCTAGGAACCTTATATTTATTCAGTGGCCAAAAGTCCTATTTAAACTGGAACTGAGTCTCTCTAGGTGGACACCACTCGAACACATGCACATGACTGCTCACCCTTCGCCCTCATGGGGCCTTGAGGGGCTAAAAATAGAAATTCACCCCATTCACCTAACTCAGAATGACTCAGCACAAGTATTACAGACAGCCTAAACAAGAACCCACAGCTCCACAGTCTGAGCAGCAACAAACACATTACAATGAAAATGTTAACTGCAAATATTGATAATTATATTCTATCCGCATCATATCACAGCTTTTAACAGGGAGACGGGACAGAGGGAGACAGAGAAATGGGCCAGGAGAGAGCTGTCCTTTCCTTAAAACACTCTTAAAAACCATGGCAGATATTAGTGATAAACACTGCTCTGACTACACAATTCCATCAGAAAGACTCTGCTTACCATAATGTTCAAGGTGTGATGAGTATGGCCGTTTTATTCAATTTTCTCCAGATCGTGAACCTAACACCCGTGTCAGCTGACACCCTGCTGCACGCTGTTCTGTACAGCAAGCCTATGTCACTGGGTTTCTAAACCCAGTACCAGTCTCCAGCGCAGAGCACCGAGCCTCTGGGGATTGCTCATTCAACCTCCTTCAGAACTCAAAACGGCCGGCCGTTTAATACGCCACAGAGAATGAGCATTACAACCTAGTGACTACATACTATTTTTTATGCTTTGTCTTGGAAATTACTTCCACACAACTGTAACTTTTAGTTGTTCTGGATAGCAATGCAGCTTAGAAGTATATACACTTGCTCTCAAACATAAATGGCATAGAAATAAGGAGCTTACTCCTTAACTCTGTGCATAAAAGCAAGCTCTACCCATCAGGCTTCTGTCTTATTGCCTTGACTACTGCAGCAGCCTACATACATAGACATATATATATATGTATATATATATATATTTTTTTTTTAATCATTAGACCACTGGCTTATCATAATAGTAAACTGAGAAGCAAAAGTGGGTATCAGAAGCAGCCATTGTACCACCCTGTCATCTCCTGGCAGGTATTCCAAAGTGTGAATTTGGAGCTGTTAATGAGCTTTCCCAATCACGAGGTAAATTATTAGATAATTTTAATAACCATATTTTAATAGTATACCATATCCAGAAGGGCACTTAAGAATACTGAAAGCCTACAGTATCTTGAGAAATAAGGGAAGTAAATTATACTTATATTTTAGTGACAACTCTAAGGGAGAATATGCTGTACGTGAAAAAAAATGGTAACATTCAACCACTCAACTTGTGAATTGCTGTTCCTGACTATAAAATGGATAATATCCAGTCAGCTCCCAGTATTGATAGAACACGTTAAAATTCTCTGCAAACCGTAAGAACACTCTAAAGTTCAAGTCACAGTACTCCAACTCTGAAAGCCCTGAACCAGTGACTGGCAAGTTTCAGGAGATGTTCAGGAAGCAGTCTTCTGAATGCACGACCATTCACTGGTTTATCAATTACTCACACATGCATTCACTCAGTCAGTCAACAATCGGTCAGGAAGAGCACCCCAACATGTCAGGCTGCACACCCAGAGAGACAAGGTCCCTGCCCAAACAGCACTTACATTCTAAAAACTCTTAACTTCTCAGAAGACATGGCGAAGTGGAATGTATTTGGCCACATACTTACTGGACAGCAGGGTTTATGTGTTGCTCGTAGTCTCTGAACCCAAGACCACTACACTTTCCTCTCAAGATCTGTGAGGGGAAACTAAGATGACGGACATGTGAGGCATCCATCAGAGTACCTGCCACAGCAGTCACTTAAATGTTGGTGTCATTTCTAGATTTTGTATATGTTTTCCATTTTCCAGAATCTCATTTTTGGATTCCTCTCTTCTAAAATGCCTTTAATTTTTGCTATGATTTGAGTTTGAGATTGGAGTAAGAAAGATAACTAACCAGATCCAGATAACCCAAAGCCCTCTGGATTCTGCCTGGATTCCCTGGTCCATGCACTGATACACTCCCTCTCCCAGGCTGCCAGGTGGAGGTAAAGACCCTTATGTGATGCTGAGCCGAGGGCAAACACTGCAGCTACTGTCCCACCACTTCTGGGGAATTCTTTTTATTTGTTCCCTGACAAATTTCCATCATTTCCCATCCCACAACATTTTCAGTGTTTCTCCATCCTCTCCATGCTTTCCATTCTTCTCAACTAATGACCTTAATAATCATTAGCATAAAGAAAAGAAAGCAATCTGACTTACTCTGCCTCATTATCTCTTCTCTCCATATTCTAAGGTGTCTGTAGCTACATTAATCATCTCAAAGGTTAATCTTTTATGGAGAACTCATTTGGACTGGATATTCCCTAACTGTTGTACAAGAACGCCCACTCCAACCCTGTGATCATTAACCAATATGATACTCAGGGGTACTTAATGCCTGTTCCATTCATGGGTGGCAAAGTGGGAGTCAAAAAAGATCTGGGATTGAATTTCACCCCAAAGTCAGCCAGATGACCCCACACAAGTCATTCACTTATCAAAGCTGCAGTTTCCACATCTGAAAAATGGTGAGAATACCAGCAGCGCATTTCCTAATAGCTGGTTATTAGACTTCTTGCATTGTTCCCCTAATTTCTTTTCTCTCCTATTACCATTTCTTCATTTTTTGGTCCTGCTTTCTAGATTTTCTCAGCTATACTTTCCAACTCTTCAACTGAGTTTTTTCATTTCTATTATCATGTTTAGAATTTTCAAGAGGTCATCCTGTCCCTTGAATGTTTCTTCTTTATAGCAACCCTCTCCTCAGAGAAATGCCCTGACCTTCAGTGTAGTGGTAGCCAGGCAGAAGACAGGGGAATGCTGGGGCATGTGGCTAGGTGGAATAAACATCCCTGGCCCACAGCCATTCAAAGATTAAAAAAATTTCTAAAACCCAAACAAACAAAAAGCTGTTTCTGTCAAGGTAGCCACAAGAAGATTGTCATTCCCCTCCTGAACCACAGGAGGATCTAGAAAAATCTACCCACTGGCCTGCCTCCAGCTCTTATTTACATTTGCTCTCTAGAATACGATATAGAGGAGGAGAGAAGTATCCAGTGGATAAATATTATCAAATACCTATTATGTGCCAGGGAAGTAGAGATGTACGTCCTCTTGGAGTGATGGACAAAAGACGGTTAAAATTTGTCACAGGAAGTAGAGACTGTCAACCTCTGTTTTAAGTAATGATCAATAACTTGACTAACCAAGGCTTAATTAAATAAAGGCCTAAAGACAAAGGTAGCCCTGCTTGGCATCATTCTTTCGCGGGGAGAGCAGCATCCGGATGCGTCAGACACGGTGCTGTGTAAAAGCTGGAAAAGTTATTTGGTTTCTCTGAGCCTCCATTTCATTGTCTCAAAAAGAGGAAAATACTTCAACTTGAATTAAATTCTTCAGCTTTCCTAGTTCACCGCAGCATCCTGTTGATCTAGACAGACCATATTTTTCAATATATAGAGAAAAATGTCCTGGGGCCAGCCCAGCGGTGCAGCATTTAAGTGCGCTTCGGTGGCCCAGGGTTCGCCAGTTTGGATCCCAGGTGCAGACATGGCACTGCTTGGCAAGCCATGCTGTGGTGGGCATCCTACATATAAAGCAGAGGAACATGGGCATGGATGTTAGCTCAGGGCCAGTCTTCCTCAGCAAAAAGAGGAGGATTGGCAGCAGTTAGCTCAGAGCTAATCTTCCTCAAAAAAAATTAAAAAGTCCTGTTTCCTACTTTAATTTGGAGATGGCAGTGTCTTTTCCCTTCAGATATCCATGTTCCTCCTGTAACAACTAAACTCCTGAAGGAGATTCAGGCACAGAAGCTTGGAAGGCTCTGGGTTGAATGTCTGACATACTATTTGTCACACTTCACTATTCAATTAACAAGAATAGTCAAGTTCCCCAAAGTAGAACTTTGAACAGTTCTCTCTAATCTAGGGTGCATCAACTCTAGAGGAACCCACTAATGGGTATACAATAAAAGCTTACATATATCTTTCCGGTTAGGGCCATAGCCTTCATCAAACACTGAAGCCTGTCATGCTAAAAGGGTTAAAAATAGAAACACCGACATTCATCTACCAACCTGATGCCTAAGTATATACTCTAGAAAAAGCACTGTATACGTGCACAAGGATAGGCGTACAAGAACATTCCTTGCTGCACTCTTTGTAACAGCCCCAAATGGGAAACAACTGAGAGGACCATTACCAGAAGAATAAATAGCTTCGTAGTCTTACAATGGACAACTATTTAGCAGTGAAAAAAAAATTATAAGATACTATCAAACACAGATAAGTCTTTAAAAATGTTAACTAAAAGAAGTTGCAAAATAGATACAGTATGGTACCATTAATATAAAGTTGATATACAAAATAGTCACATATTTGTGAATCTCCTCAAACAATATCTAGTAAAAGTATGAAAATATGCATGGGAAAGACAGATACCAAGTTCAGAGGTCACCTCTGGCAGAGATGAGGAGAAAAGCCATCAGGCAAGGGCCTATGGGGCCCCTTCAGCTGTTTTTATAGTAATTGATCTCCTAAGCTAGGCACACAGGTAGTTGCTGCTCTGTTCTCTATCCCTTTTCCTAGGTCTGCCTTTCCACCCTTCAAGTGCTCAGTGTGTTTTATATCCCATCCCATAATCCTACATGTGCCTCTTTTTATGCCCTTTTGCTCATCTCACCCTCAAATTTTTGTAGCAGTCCCTCCCATTTGTTTCTTTTCTTATATCCTCACTTTTCAACATTTGATATTTCAGAAATTTCCTGTAAAAATCCCCACTTTCCACCTTTTCTAAAAAGCGATCAGAAGACCCGGCACCACTAGGAGCACATGTGCCAGGACAGCGATCAGCTGGAGCCGTGATGGATGTGCTCTGCCATTTACCACAGGCCTCGCCTCTCCCCACGTCTCATTCATTTAGCTTCCTACTTGGCCCCTGGACACATGTGAGACTGCAAGCTCTAGCCCAACCAACAAGCAAACAGTCTATTATTTAACCTTCTCCCCCAAACCACCCAGCCCACCAACCCCAGACATGCATATCCAACTGCTTTCCAAAATCTTCACTTAGCTCTCTCACATGCATCTCACATTTGCATCTTCATTCAGACCCACTCACCTACAAATTAGTGCTGCTTCCCTAACTTCCTTTTCCTCAGGAAATGGAAACTCTATCCTTGCAGTTGCTCAGACCAAAAACCTTGGCTGTCTTCCCCGACTCCTCCCTTTTTCTCCACCCCAAATCCAATCCTCTTAGCAGTACCTTCCAAATACATTTGGAATCCAGTCAGTCCTCACCCTCATGTACCTTCCAGACTACTATAACAGCTGCTTCACTGCTTTCTCTGAGTCTGCCTCTGCCCCTCCATCTACCCAGCCTCACCCATCCATCCAGCCTCAGGGCAGCAGCCCGTGGGATCCTAGGAGCACTGAAGTCAGGTTACATCACCCCTCTGCTCCAAACCCTCCAACACTTTACGGCTTCTCAGAGGAAAAGCCAAAACCCTCCTAAGTGCCTACAGGTTTCCTTGAATGACTCAGCTCCATCTATACCCAAGAAGATAACTAGGCTTCCTCAAGTAGGGCCGCCTGCGACAACACAGCAATTGTGAGCATTCTCAGCGTTTGACACCACTGGCTTCTCAGGGGTCTGGCCGGTAGAGGGAGCACAGCATCACCTCCCTACAACAGACACAGAGCACGCAGACAGGCACCTTGTACATTTTAAGTGCTCAACAAATGTTACTTCTCATAGTTCTGATGCTCTTTGATTATCCAAAATGAGTTAAGTTCATTTGTCAGCATGCAAAGAAATAATTATCATATATGGTCAAAATTAATCCAGAAAATAAACTGCCATGAAATATTTTACATGGTTTTTGTATATCCAACTCTGTATAGCATATAAACAATACATACGAAAAATACTAAGATGTACTATGTACTTTTACTGGGAAAAAGAACTTCACTGGCGGGCATAGCTGAATGTGAGAATACTGGCAAGTGCAGTAAAACTCCACAGTACCTGGGGCAGAAACTTCCCTGTCTCTCCGCAATCTCAGGTGGAGGCAGGGCCCCAGAGCACGCGGCAACATCGTTCCTTTACAACTCCTGACTGAAATTAGCCGTCTTTGTGTTCCACCTTTCCCTCTCCCCAAACATAGTGTTGTCGAGTTTCTAACCTTCTGATGATTCCCAAAACAGGAGACAAAATACCAGCTTTGATTCAGTTTGAAGTTGCTCAATCAAAATAAAATGGAAACATAATTAATTATTAAAAAAACAAAAACAAACAGTATAAAAAGCTCTAACTTTGGGGATAAACAGAACCAAGTAAACTTGAGGATTCAAAAACACAACAGCTGGCACAGTTCAACATTCTGCTCTATGATTTCTAGAGGGAGGGAGGTCTGGTCTATTCAACAACGCACGGCAGCTCAGGACACCATCACAGCACAAAACACCCCTCCAGGGGAAGCGCAAGTCGCCCCGTTTCTCTTCACAGGCCCCATTATTAACTGCAATCGAAGCAAACGCAAAACATGTTCTAGAAAACAAACCCCCAGAGAACTGTATGTTATTCAAATGTGCAAATGAAGGGGTTGAGCAAAGGCAGTTACCGTGGGACCTAACAAACAAGAAAGCACACGAAAGCTCGCGATCTCCGGGAGGAACAAGTACGCACCCACAGCTTACAGGTCTTCACAGGTGTCGCCAAATTTTAATCAGCATATAAAATTAAATTTTGACATAACTGAGTTTCCATACTGTCTTGGCGACATCTCTCAGATGAAATATTGAGCTGAGCAGGTCACAGAGATGTGCCGTAATGTGGGGTAAAACTTGTTGCAAGAACAAAGTGGAGGAGCAGTGTCACATGACAAGGATGTAAAGGTGAAGCCAGAGAAGTCAGCCCTCTACCTAACCAGGACGCTGCTTCTGCAGAGCGCTAACATTTGCCT
>NC_060269.1:150692589-150742646 GCF_021613505.1 Equus quagga | reverse complement strand
CCTGTAAGTGTCAGACAGGCACACACAAAGTAAGGAGAAAAGAACTCAGTTTACATATAATGCATAACATCACCTCTCCCTACCTACCTACTTACTATAAGGAGAACATCACCTATGTTACTGTCTCATAATTATGTGATTAACATTTTAATCGACTAAACTCTAAACCCATTAGTGGCTTTTGATTCTGGTCAGTTGGGACTGACTGTAAAGTGCCAGCATTTAGACTGGGTGGAAAATGAAGCAGAGAACCACGAACGTTACCACCCTCCATATTTAAGAAATGAACAACATACCCATATGCAAACATTCCCTGCGGCCAAAACATGAAATAAAACTTTTGCATTATAATATCCTATGTAGGGCCTCTTTGTTCCTTTCTTTTCATTGAATCCACCAGAAAGACTAGAAAGAAAAGCCGGGGGACACACAGACGGCCTACAATTCATCAACAACCACAGTGATTCCTCTCTATTGTCACAGGCCATAATTAAAGAGGGTTCTTTTCAAGTTCTTTCCACTGGCTCCCAAGAGCCAGGAGAGCTGGCTTCTGGGGTCTGGGTGTTGACACACACAGGACAGCAGGCAGCTCTGGAACAGGGCACTGGGGTTCCCCGAGCATTCACCCAGCTCCTGGTATCTGCCTGGCACATTCATTTCCTCAGCCTATTTTAATTTGATAAAATTAAAAACAATCGTTATTAGGAAAAAGCAATGCAATAATTTTTTATAAAATGAGAAGGAAAGAATAAGATAGGACAAATGCTTCATTGGGTTTGAAAACAAAAATCCCACCTTTGACAGCCAGGTAAAGGAAAGCATTTTTCCAAAGCAACAACGTAAAGAATAAAAGACCTCTGTGAGCCACAATCCTTCCCTTGCACTCTTTCTACTTCACACCAAGTTCCTTCCAGCACACAGCATACTCAGCCACGATGAACTATACACAAACTGAACAAGCTATGGGAGCAGCGTCTTCAGTATGCTACAATAAGGCATCCACACTCCTCATTTCTTCACGGCTGATTTCAGCTGTCCTTGTTTTTCCACTCAGCTTCACCGTGAGTCAAAGGCTAGAGTCATTTCTCAGCGACTTTGGTCCAAAGCAGAAATAAGATCCTTTCCCAGATTGAAACTCGCTACTTATATTTTCCTCCCAACCATGACTCAGCAGGTTCTTCAGATTTTGCTCAAAGAATTTACCTGAACTAACCTCTCACTTTAGAAACCATCTGCATTTTGAATTCCTTTAAAAGCTGCAAATTACTTTACCAATCTATTCCTTCAGTGTCATGCAGAAAACACCTTTACTTTTGGGTAATTGTCCAACCATCCCCACCCCCTTCTTTTTTTTTTTTTTTTTTGAGGAAGATTAGCCCTGAGCTAACATCAACTGCCAATCCTCCTCTTTTTGCTGAGGAAGACTGGCCCTGAGCTAACATCCATGCCCATCTTCCTCTACTTTATATGTGGGATGCCTGCCACAGCATGGCTTGATAAGCGGTGCATAGGTCTGCGACCAGGATCCAGGCTGGCGAACCCGGGTCATTCAAGCAGAGTGCATGAACTTAACTGCTATGCCACCAGGCGGGCCCCAATCATCCCCTTTTCTCTAAGGACTGTCCATCACTCAAAGCCACTGCTGAAGGAGTGGACCTCCAGCCAACTCTGTCCCCTCCCAGAAGCCTATCAAATCAGGGGTAGACTTCTGGCCCATGCCTAACCAATCAGATTCTCTAATTGAATGGTGTTGGGTACTAGCCTCCAGCAGTTATGCTGGGCTGGGGCTGGAATGGTTGTTTTTTCACCATGTGTGTACTGAAGAAGAAAAGGCCAGACTTCAGATAGAGAAGGAATGACCCAGAAGCAAAGAGAGAAGGAGACGAGAGATTGTGGGTCATTAGAGAAAATGACTTTGGCTGCCAATCATTTAGTTCCCAGTTCAGGCCACCACCTCCAGCACTTGGTTTCAGTGAGGTATTCCTGTATCTTTATGTAAAGTCCCATTTCTTCTTAAACTAGGTTATGTTCCTACTTGCTGTAATGAAATGGTACCTGACTAAGATGGCCACATGAGCACTAACTTCTAAACTATCCCCTAATCTATGAGGCAGCAGTCTCCAGAAATCAAAGGTTAAAAATTAAAGAGGTGGGGGTGCCAGCTCAGTGGCATAGTGGTTGAGTTCACAAGCTCTGCTTTGGAAGCCCAGGGTTGGCAGGTTCAGATCCTCGGCGCGGACGTATACACTGCTCGTCAAGCCATACTGCAGTGGCATGCCACATATAAAATAGAGAAAGACTGGCATATATGTCAGCTCAGGGACAATCTTCCTGAAGCGAAAAAAAAAAACCAGGAAGATTGGCAACAGATGTTACCTCAGGGCCCATCTTCCTCACCAAAAAATAAATTAAAAATTAAAGGGATGGGGAAGAAAAAAACAGTGGAACGAGAAAAAAAAAAAAGCAGGGTAAGATGAAAAGGACAGACTCTTTAAAAATGGAGTGTTCAAGTCAAGAGAAATTCAGTACCTTCTATGCGATCGGTATTCAATCTGTTCAGCACTAGGAGATGAAAAGATGGGTAACTCACAGTTTTGCCACCCAAGGAGGAGAATCAGGAAGGCAGACAGAAACGAACAATGCAGTTTAGGATGTGAGGGCCTGCTACCTGAGACACATACGAGGTACCACGAGTACGTGCCAGGGAGTTGGGCTCTGACAGACAATTCTAAGTAGCGTGAGAACACACAGCTGGGGACCACTGAAGGAGCTTTAAAATCACGTGTGGTAGGTGGTAGCCAGGCACGATAAACTCCTACCGATTACCAAACAGAGCAAAGCTGGTCATCCCAGCCTCAGACCATCAGATAGCGTAGTTCAGGAAGGAAGCTTCTGGTGGACGGATCCTCTCTAGATAACTTGTATGAACCCTTTCAATTTAACTTCACATTATAAAGTTACTTAAACGACACCACGTCAAATAGCATGGTAAAAGCAAAATAATCTTCTAAGTAGTTATGACCTCAGAGATTACATCTTACAGTGAGTAACAAAACAAGAATGCATAGTATTAAATAGGTGATTATATTCTAAAACTGTTTTGTTATTTCAGGATGCTGAAGGACATGAGCAATATTTTATATGAAGTGTTAAAAGATTAATAATCTTTTATTTTCTAAAAAGCAAAAAATTATGAATCATGGGGCCGGCCTGGTGGTGTAGGGGTTAAGCTGGCGTGCTCTGCTTCGGCAGCCTGGGGTTCAGATCCCATAGGCAAACCTACACACCACTCATCAAGCCACGCTGTGGCAGCATCCCACATACAAAGCAGATGAAGACTGGCACAGATGTTAACTCAGCGACAATTTTCCTCCAGCAAAAAGAGGAAGACTGGCAACCAATGTTAGCTCGGGGCCAACCTTCCTCACCAAAAAAATAAATAAAAAATAAAAAGTTTATGAATCATAAGCAAATATAGTGTTCTTAAAATGTTAAAACTGCTATCCCACTTCTAGGAATGTATCCAAAAGAAATAATATAGACCATGGAAAAGCCACACATGAAAATATTCTAGACAGCATAACAAAAAATCAAGAACAAGCAAAATATCCAGTAATAACCAGCATATTATATTGCTGTTGGAATATTATTTGATTAAATATAACTTAGCCACTAAAAAGAATAAAAGATAATGTAATAACAAGATGAAATATATGTTAAATGGGCAAAAAGGATACAAGATTTTGTGTATATATAGAAACACGTCAAAAAGGAACAGGTGACAATGCTCACATTACAGTGGTGAGATGATGAATGGTTTACTTCTCTAAGATTTTTGGTCGAGATGTTGTATTTGTAAACTTTTAAAAAAACACTCCCCCGCCCCCTCTTCCTCCTCTGAAGTATTAGAAATAAAATGCAAACCTACTTCATCAGAGGCAGATCGAAGACACTGGACAGCAGCCTGTTTTTTCATTTCTTCTACAGTTAGATCTGAGCACTTTTTCTTACTCTTTCCCCATTTCTTAGAAGCTCCTTTTTCCCAGCCCAGGAAGATGTCATTCTCCTAAAAGAAGATTGGAGAAGGTTCAATGAACATGGTTAAACAGCAAGTTTCAAACACAATTATTTTCCACATGCTTACACATACATTCCCCTACCAGATACATCCATTCACAGATGGTGCCCACAGATCAATGAAGAGAGCACAGAGCACTGTCACTCAGTGCACTTCAGGACAGTCCATTTGGTGGGTACCTATTAAAATTATTATTTATCATCTTAATAAATCTGACCCACTTATATTTATAGCGAATGCTAATAAATGACTCAGACATTTGTACGTAAATATTATCATTTAAATTTCAGTATAAATTCTAAACTATATACACAATTAAAAGTTTTCTCTTCTGTCTTTCCCACTCTGCAATAATGGATGTTCACATTACTATCAGATTTTAACATCAACAGTTAAATGCTTCAATCCCTATTTTCTGTATCTTGTAGTCTAAAAACAACAGCTATAAAATATTTTGTCAGTATTTTAAGGTTTTTTCCCTTAATTATACATGCCCATTATAGAAATCGGAAGAAAACTTGAAAAGCAGGAATAAGAAGGCAAAATCACCCATGATCTTACCACCCAGTGAAAACTAGAACAATTTGATCTGCTTCATTTGGTCTTTTTTGTATGCTTTAAAAAACCCCACATAATTGAATTCACACTATTTGTATAATTTTGGACTTGATTTAACTTATTATATTGTAAACATTATCCCCATGTTACTACAAATTCTTTGGCTTTAAATATTCCAAGATACAGGTTTACTCAGCTATTTCCCTAAACTGGAACTTTAATATTTTTAATTGCTTTGCTACTTTGTTTCATCTTTAAAAGAGCCTCTCATTTGATAATTAAAACCAGTGGACAGACAACAAGGGAAAAAACAGATTAGAAAGATCGACAGTGGCAAAATTAAGAAAATTACTTAAAAGAATACTTGGCTTACAGTGGGCCCTCAGGAAACAGACGTGAGTAAATGAGTGAGATAAGATAAAGAAGGGAAAGCATAATAATAATTAATTCAAAAGATTTTTTAACATCAAATCATACACTATCAAACTGTCTAACCCAATTTTTACTTTAATTCAATGCATAAAAATGACTTTTATGCCACCAGATAAGAGTGGGAGAAAACACGCTTCCCTCTTCACTCATTGTAATTAGCATACTTTTACTTAATTTCATGGGCATGTCTGCAGATCTCATGAACCTGAAAAACATTTTCTGGCTGAGTGGTGTCAATTCCATTTTCCAAGAGAAAATGTGCTTGATGGTCAAGTAAGAACTATGTTTCCATTTATCTAACATGTTTGGCTAGACCACACTTGAAACCTGACATTTTTGATCAATGATATTTTCTGGAGATAGGGCTTGTCCTTTAATAGGAACAGAAGACAGAACCCTAACAATGGAGATCTGAAGCTTCTGAAGGCAGAGAAAAATGTTGCAATTTTCTCTATTGTTCATAGGGTATAAAACAAAGGGGGTATAAAAGTTATTTGTGTAATTATTGAAAACACGACTCATTTTTGTTCGAGCTGCTGAGATCGGCTTTCTCCTTCCTGAGCAGTGTAAGCGCGTGTCTGCTGAAGCTGTATTGTGGCTCAGCAGAAGTGACGCACACTCAAAGGCCCTAATACAGCTTTATTATACAGACAGAGGGAGCTTCAAACTCCACATGGACACGCGGTCCTTTGGACAGCAGTTTGACAACACGTACCAAACATCTTAAATGTGTACATGCACCTTTTTTTTTTGAGGAAGATTAGCCCTGAGCTAATATCTGCTGCCAATTCTCCTCTTATTGCTGAAGAAGACTGGTCCTGAGCTAACATTCGTGCCCATCTTCCTCTACTTTATATGTGGGACGCCTGCCACAGCACGGCTTGACAAGCAGTGCATAGGTCCGCACCCGGGATCCAAACCGGCAAACCCCGGGCCACCGAAGCAGAACATACGAATTTAACCACCGTGCCACCGGGCTGGCCCCTGTACATGTACTGTTAATCCAATAATTCTACTTCTGGGAATTTAGCCTAAGGAAATAATCACCAAAGTGTGCACAGTTAGCTATGGTGATGTCTATCAAACAGCTGTCAACAATGGCAAACATGTAGAAACCACCTAAATGTCAAATAAGAAGGACTTGGTTAAATAAGTTATGACTCATCCAGGCAACAAGATATTATAGCCATTGAAGACAGTATGAAGCATATTTATTGACATGAAAAGCTATTCACAATATATACGAGAAGTAGTTTATGCAACAGTATCATCTCATTTTTAGTTAAAATACACACACACCCCCCTTAATGTGCATTAAAAGTTTGAGAGAAAGGTACTAAGAGATTACCAAGGAGCTTGTCTCTTGGTGAGTAGGGGTAGTGTACTATTATTCTTCTTGTAATTAGGTCATACTCCTCTAATAGTCAAAAGTTTCTGTTTTCTTACTGGAAAACATACGCGTCAAGAATAGAGAAATGAGAAATACCCCTGTCCACCTCCACCTAGAGCAGGCATCTGGCACTAGCTTTATGTCTCCTGGCTGGCATCCCTTTGTTTATACATGAATATGGATCCATCCATTCATCCAGCAATCAATTAGGTGTCTTCTTTGTGGCACTAGGAATACAAGAATGAATACAACACAGTCCCTGCCTGCCACAGGTACACAGTCCAGTGCGAAATAGACACGTGAGCAAACAACTGAGGCACGGCTGCCGATATTGTAAAGGTCTACTGAAAGCACTTAGGAAACACAAAAGAGGCACATTCTTTTCTTGGCCTGGTTGGTAAGCAAAGGCTTCCTACAGAAGGAAGGTCACTGAAGCAGAGTCTTACAGAATGAATGGAAGTCTGGGCTAGGGTGAGGGGGAACACCAGGCAGAAGAAACAATGTGCCACAGCAAGGGAGAGCAAACTTTGTCGGTAAAAGGCCAGGTAGTAAATATTTGACACTTTACAGGCCAAGAGGATAAATCAAGGATATAATGTAGGGATTTCTACAAAAAAAAAGAAATTTTCACAATTTTTTTATTGATGAAATTCAAAATATAATTCAATACAATTTTTTTGTAATTCATATCTACTAATGAGTAGAATGGAGCTCTTTTTGGGGGCGAGAGAACATTTGCTTAACTGGGCTTCAGAGTTAGTGTTCTCTACCATCAAAATCAACTACAAATGTTCATCTGTTAATGCTCCTTTTCTTTATAACAGCTTTACTGACATACAATTCACATACCACAATACTGACTCTTAAAGTGTCCAGTTCATTGGTTTTTAGTATAATTCACAGGGTTATGCAACAATTACCACTATCTAATTTTAAAAGATTTTCATCACCTCAAAAAGAAACCCTGTACCCATGAGCAGTCACTTCCCATTCCTCTCTCCCCCAAGTAACTGGTAACCACTAATCTGCTGTCTCTATGAGTGTGCCTATAGTGGACATTTCATGTAAATGAAATTACACAATGTATCTCCCTTTGTGTCTGGCTTCTTTCACTCAGTGTGATATGTTGAAGGCTCACCCACATGGTGACACGTGTCAGTACTTCATTTACGAATGAATAACAGCCCATTGCACAGATGTACCACATCTTGTTTATCTATTCATCTACTGGTGGACATTTGGGTTGTTTCTACCTTTTGGCTTTTACAAATAATACTGGAATGGACATTCATATACAAGTTTCTGTATGGACATATATTTTCAATTCTCTTGGTTAAATACCTAGGAGTAGAATTGCTGGGTCAAGTAGTAACTGTATGTTCAACCTTTGGAAGACGCGCCAGACTATTTTTCAAAGCAGCTACAAATTGCACAATCATACTAGCAATGTTTGAGGGTTCCAATTTCTCTACATCCTCATCAACATTTGTTTTGACTGTGTTTTCTGTTTTAGCCATTCTAGTGGGTATGAAGCGGCATCTCACCACGGTTTTGATTTCCTTAACAACTAACGACGTTGAGCATCTTTTCATGTGCTTATTGGTTATTTGTATATCTTCTTCAGATGGATATCTACTCAATTTTTTGCCCATTTTTAACTTATTCTGAATACACGCTCCTTATCACACATATGATTTGCAAATATTTTTCCAATTCTATAGGTTGTCTTTTCACTTTCTCGATGATATCCTTTGAAGCACAAAAGTTTTTCATTGTGATGAAGTCTAATTCATTGATGTTATCTTGGGCAGCTTGTGCTTTGGGGTTATGTCTAAGAGACCACTGCCTAATCCAAGTCATGATGATTTACTCCTACGTTTTCTCCTAAGAGTTTTATAGTCTTAGTTCTTTCATTTAGGTCTATAATCCATTTTGAGTTAATATTTGTATGCGGTATGAGGTAGGAGTCCAACCTCATTCTCTTACATTTGACTACCCTGTTGTGCCAGCACCTTTGGTTGAAAAAACTATTCTTTCCCCATTGGGTGGTCTTGTAAACAAACTAACCATAAATCTAAAGGTTAATTTCCAGACTCTCAGTTTCATTTCATACATCCATTCCATACAAGTACCAAACTATCTTGATGACTGGAGCCTTGTAGTAAGTTTGAAATTGGGAAGTGTGAGTCCTCCGACTTGGTTCTCCTTTTTCAAGATTTTTTTGGCTATTCTGGGTCCCTCACATTTCCATATGAATTTTAGGATCAGCTTGCCAATTTCTGCAATAAGGCAGCTGGGATTCTGATACAGACCGCCTTGAGGCTGCAGATCAGCATGGGAGCACTGCTATCTTAGTAATGTTACATCTTCTGATCACGAACATGGGATGTTTTTCCATTTATTACGTTGTCTTTGATTTCTTTCAATGATGTTTTATAGTTTTTAGTGTACAAGTTTTGCATTTCTTTTGTTAAATTTATTCCTAAGTATTTTATCCTTTTTGATACTATGGTAAATGAAATTTTCTTAATTTCATTCCTAGGATTTTCAATATATAAGATCACGTCACATATGAATAAGGATAGTTTTAGTTCTTCCTTTCCAAACCTGGATGTCTTTTCTTTCTTTTTCTTACCTTACTGCCCCATCAATACTGATTTATAATACCATTTTATGTATCTCATCTTTGAAAATGTCTTTTCACATAGATACTGCCAAATACCGAATATTAATCCACAGGCGTGAGTTTAACTGAACATATTAATTGCTTAGAAGGCATTTATAGAATCGTTAGGTTCTTCTCTTGACATTTGCCTTTCAGCATGTCATCACACTGTTGATCAATCACTTCCAAGTGAAAGTTAGGTGGAAGCTTCTCAACTGAACAGTTAAGCAGATTTTGAGACACAGACATGTCCTTTGCACTGTGTGAAAGTGTGAAAAGTCCCGGTGGAACTGCATTTTAGTCTTGGACAACACACTCACTGCAAACCTGTAGGAGGCTGGAGAGTCTGCTCCTTGTTTTAACTTCTGACAGAATGAAAATGTAAAAAGCAGCTCGACATTAATTTGTGATTCTGACAATGTTAGCTGTTAGAATGACTTAACTGCATTAAACATTTTGCATAAAAGTGTATTTTGCCTTGTAATTTTAGGTTGAATTCATTAAGAAACATTATCAAGTCTGTAGCAAAAGCTACACAAACAACAGCATACTAAATACACTTTTCTGCATTCTGCTCTTTCTACTTATTATGTCTGCGAGCTCCCTTATTCTATTTTTTTCTGGCTTCACGCACTGCGTGAATGTGTTATGACTTATTTAACCAATAGCATTGAACTAAATCAGATTTTAAAAGAACATAATATAAAAAAAGATTCAAGATATCGCTAATTTATTTATTGTTATATTTTTAGTTTCCTACGCTGTATTAATGTCCACTAGACATAAACATAAAATACTAGACATGTGCCAAATATTTACTCAATAAATTCAATAAAATCAAGTATAATTTTTCAAAATCGTAATCTTAAAGACAGAATACAATGATCAGTACCAAAAAAAGATACAGTTAACGCACATCTCAGCATGAGAACACCTATGGTCGGGTACTTTTCCAGATACTACTGTGAGGTAATCTAAGGCTAGAATTTGTATTGACTTTCTCTTGCTGTCTTCTATCAAGAAGGAAACTGGTAAGCGGAGGAAGAAACAGAACACAGCCTTCTGAAATACAGCTGGTACTGGTGACGTCTGCTGGAGCTGCTCGGCAGCCACCCCTGCCTCCCACACCTTCCCGTTAACAGCGTTCTGAATAAAACCACATGTGTTTGAATGGGACTAATGCCACCCTCATCGCTGGGCCCTAATTGGCTTAATACAAATCAGCGTGTCTCACCCCTTTGGCCCCAAAGATTGGCTGAGAGGCATGTGACCAATCAGAAATGAGCATTTGAAAATGAGCAAAAAAAAGGTTTTTGCTGGGAATGTAGGGAACACACCTCTAGAAAGCGTGTGAGACTATGATGCCAGAAACCAAAACTGCTGTGCTCTTTGTCATTTGCCCTCTACCCTGCAGGCAGCCGGCAAACCAAGCCGACAGAGGGAGGCAGCAGAGAGGCAGAGCAGAAGCCCTAACGACACTCAAGCTCTGAATCAAACCAGGCTGGGGCCAGCCCTACTTCTGGAATTTTAGTTACATGAGACTTTTTCTTTTTCCCCTTAAGCCTATTTAGGCCAAATTTTTGGTTGGTTGTGAATGAAAGATGTAGCTAGAATTTGAAGAAAGGCCTCAGCAATAAATCTACTTCTCATTGCTCAAAAGAATTGCAATTTGCCTCTAAAAAATGAATAGCTCCAATGAAACAAGCATAATTTCAGGTTAACTGCATCCATTTTTTTTTCCTACTAGGTCTTCAGCCAACAGTGACAATTTCCTCACTGCCTTCAGTTGTCCAACCAGCTTACCCCCACTGTGCATGCCATTCTGTACTGCTGGCCAAATATAGCTATGGGTCTTTTTGTCTCCAGACTAAAATATAAATCCCCTAGCACAGCACATCAGGTTCTTCAGAATTGAGTTCCTGCTTGCCTTTCCCAGTCTAATCTCCTCCCACTCCCTCACCACACTCTTTTCTGGCCTCACAACATCAGGCCCCTTCCTGTTTCTGTGACCTTGTACGCACTCTGCATTTCTTCTCCCTCCAAGGCTGTTCCTGTACGTCCACTGTCATTCCGACTGCCACCATCTCCCACGCACAGTGTCCCTTGCTCTACAGCCAAGGCATTTTACAGACCCCTAAACTGGCAGCTGTCTCCTAGGGACCATCCATAGTCGTCTCTGTATTCCTGGTGCCTGCCACATGTCCAGCACATCATGGACAATCACATGGTGAGAAAGCAGAAACGTGCATTTTAAAAATGCAATATTTATATTCAAAAAGTTTTCTCTATTCTACGAAAAGATTTTACCAAAAAAACATTTTATTAAGGTATCTCAGGCAATCTGTGGACATGAATTTGTGGTCTGGTTATTAGTACTAACTCCTACTCTGAATTTATTTTCATATTCTTTAAGTGTCAAATTTAATTAATGTCTATTGAGTGAATGTTTGTTGAAATGCAGTATATATAGTGCGACACCTGAGGAACCAGGATGGGTCAGATTTTTACAGTTGCTATTGTTAAAAATTACAGTAATCTATAAACAAAAGATTGCAGATGCTAGCTTTTCCAAGTAGTGAAATGCCAAACTAATGGGAGTATTCTGCAAGAGTGCATTACAAGTGGACTGAAAGAACCAGTGAACTCTGCTGAATGCAGAAGCGATCAGTCTCACATAGCAATCAGCACTGGGATAATTCTTATTTACCATGTGGGCAAATATAAATAGTGCAATACTTCAGCTACACTTCTAGAATGATGGACTCTGAGCTGGAAGATACAATTCAATTAGTGGATTTAAAGGAAATCGCAACACAGCTACAGTAAACAAAACAGTGTCGTACTGGCATAAAGACAGACACGTAGACCAATGGGATAGAATATAGAGCCCAGAAATAGATTCTCGTATATATGGTCAAATGACTTTCAACAAGGGTGCCAAGACCACTCAATGGGGAAAGGACAGTCTTTCAAATGGTGCTGGGAATTCCACAAGCAAAAGAATGAAGTTAGACCTTACTTAACACCAGATACAAAAAACTAACTCAAAATGGATCAAAGACCTTTATTAAGAGCTGAAACTATAAAACTCTTGGAAGAAACAAAGGGGAAAGCTTCATGACATTGGATTTGGCAATAATTTCTTAGATATGACACCACAGGCATAGGTAACCAAAAAAAAAAAAAAAAGAGACAAACTGGACTTCATCAAAATGCTTAAATTTTGTGTATCAAAAGACACTACAAACAGAGTGAAAAGGCAACCCACAGAATGGGAGAATATATTTGCAAATCATGTATCTGATAAGGGGTTAAGATCTAGAACATGTAAAGAACTCCTACCACTCAACCACAAAATAAACAACCAACCAGATTCAAAAATGGGCAAAGGACTTGAACAGACAGAGCTTTCTCCTAAGAAGATACACAAATGGCCAATAACCACATGAAAAGGTACTCAACATCACTAATCATTAGGAAAATGCAAAGCGAAACTATAAGATACCACTCCATACCCACTGGGATGGATACCATCAAAAGAACAGAAAATAACAAGTGTTGGTGAGGATGTGGAGAAATTGAAACCCTGCAAACTATTGATGGGAATGTAAAATGGTGCAACTACTGACCAGCCCCTCAAAACATTAAAAACAGAATTACCACATGATCAAGCAATTCTACTTCTGGGTATATTCCTCCAAAAACAGAAAGCAGCGTCTCAAAGAGGTATCTATACACCATGTTCACAGCAGCGTTACTCTCAACAGCTAAAATGTGGAAGATACCCAAGTGTCCACTGACAGACACCTAAGTGAAATACGGCATGTCCATACAATGGATTCTTATTCAGCCTTAAGAAGGAAATCATGACACATGCTACAACATGCATGAACCCTGAAAACATTATGCTAAAGTGAAATAAGCTAGTCACAAAAGACAGTGTATGATTCCAGAGATATGAGGTTCTTAAGAGTGGTCAAAATCATAAAGACAGAAAGTACAACGGTAGTCACCAGCAGATGGGGGGAGAGGAGAATGCCGACTTATTGTTTAAAGGGTATAATGTTTCAGTTTCACAAGATGAAAAGAGTTCTGGAGATGGATGGTGTTGAAGGCATACACAAGAATATGAATATACTTAATACCACTGAATTGTACACTTAAAAATGGTTAAGATGGCCAATTTTATGTTGTATGTATCTTACCACAATCAAAACACACCAGAGGTTGGGGGAGAAACTGCAGAAACTTTCCTGAAGGGCAGGCCCCAGTGTGTAGCCACAGCATCTGCACCCACCCTGGTCATGCTTCCCCTACACGAGCTGAGAAAGAAGGATACGTGTATTTGTTTGTTCAATAAATTTCTGAGCATCTTCTACATCCCAGGAACTGTTTTAAGGGCTGGGAATACAGCAGAAAACATGGCAGACAAGGTTCCTCACTTCATGAATTGTATATACCAGCAGAGGAGGCATACAAATAAATAAAAAATAATTACATCACAAATAATCATAGAATTTCAGGTAGTAACAAGCGTCATAAAGAAAAATAAAGTAGGAAAGAGGACCGAGAATGGAAGGCTTCTATTTTAAATATGGTGGTCAAAGAAAGAGAGGATGAGACAAGCAAAATAGACACCAAACTAAACAAGTAAACAAATAAATAGCCTCTTTTAAAAAGCAACTGGTAGACAAGCCATGAAAGAAAAATTGGGTAAGCTGGACTTCATTAAAGTAAAAACCGCTCTGTGAAAAACAATGTCAAGAGGAGTAGAAGACAAGCCACAGACTGCGAGCAAATATTTGCAAAAGATACATCTGATAAAAGACTTATCCAAAATATACAAAGAACTCAAACTCAGTAATAAGAAAGCAACTCGGCTAAAAAATGGGCCAAAGACCTCAACAGACACTCCACCAAAGAAGATATACAGATGGCAAATAAGCAGATGAAAAGATGCTCCACATCATATGTCAACAGGGAAAGGCAAATTAAAATGGAGATACCACTACACACCTATTAGAATGGCCAAAATCCAAAACACGGACAGCACCAAACACTGATGAAGATGTGGAGCAATAGGAATGCTCATTCAGTGCTGACGGGAGCACAAAACGGTACGGCCACTTTGGAAGGAAGAAAGTTAGGCATTTTCTTACAAAACCAAATATGCTCTCACCATATGATCCAGCAATTGGACTCTTTGTTATTTACTCAAAGGAGCTGAAAACTCAAGTCCACACAAACGCTTGTACTTGGATATTTATAGCAAAAATTTATTTCACTTTAACTGCCAAAACTTGGAAGTAACTGAGATGTCCTTCCGTAGGTGACTGGATAAATAAATGGTGGTAGATCCAGACAGTGGAATATTATTCAGTGCTAAAAAGAAATAAGCTATCAAGCCGTGAAAAACACATGAAGGAACCTTAAACATATATTAACTAAATGACAGAAGCCAATCTGAAAAGGTTACATATTGTATGATTCTAACTATATGACATTCTGGAAAAGGCACAACTATAGAGGCAGTAAAAAGATGAGCGGCTGCCAGGGCTTGGGGGGAGGAAGGGGTGAACAGGTGAGCAGAGGGGACTTCTAGGGCAGTGAAAAGACTCTGACACTATAATGGTGGATCCATGTCATTACACATTTTTCAGAGAATACGTACAGTACCAAGAGTGAATCCTAATGTACACTATGGATTTGTGGTGATTATGCGACACCGTAGGTTCATCAATTCTAACAAAGGTATCATTTAGGGGGGAATGTTGATAATGGGGGCGGCTATGCACATGTGGGGACGGGGTACATGGGAAGTCTCTGTACCTCCCTCTCAATTTTACTGTGAACCTAAAATTGTTCTAAAAAATAAAGTCTGTAAAAAAAAAAGAAAAAAGAAAAAGTAACTGGCAGCAGACCAATTCTCCTGTCCAGACTAACCAGAAAAGCCAGATAAAATGTAAAACCGAAACAAACCTTCAACACCTGTGCTAAGGAATTAGTGACCTGTTGAAGCACGCAAGCCTTAAGAAGACAAGGAGGGACAACTGTCCCAGGGAGGGGAAGCTGCTGGCACGGGGCAGTGACATCTGAGGCTGCTTTCTCTCTTGGGAAACATACCCATTCTAGGCCAGGGCAAGAGGCTGAGACAAATGTGGCCACTTATGAGGCAAAGAAACCAGTGGAGCTGGGGGCAGTCTCTCAGGGCTGGAGAGAAAACACTTGAGATTCAGGGGCCAGGATGCCAGAAGGGTGGGTGGCAAACAGAGGCCACACTCTGCTGGACTCCCCTCTGGACACCTGAGGAACTCTGAGGCTGTGGGGGCATAAGGCGCTTCTGTGTCGACATAAAGGTCTATTTACCTATCTGGGTGTAATTACATAGATAGGATCTTTGTAAAAATTCACCAATTTGTACCCTTGTCTGTATGCATTGTACACCACAATAAAAAGTTTAAGGGAAAAAAACCTCTCTTTTATTCTTATATAGAATCCATGGTTGCTCCGTATCTGGAACAGTTAATGAAGTTCTGGAAGTCCTGGGACCTAAAACAATCTAACATCATGAGAACACCAAAAGCAATCACAGAGATCGAGGGCCTATCATGAAAGGACAATTTCAGGAGAAGTCTGCAAAGATAAAACTCCTCGAAAAAGCAAAGAGAACAAAATCACGGAGAGGGGGTAACACTAGAAAATGGTTTATCTGTTTGAAGCCCAAATCTCAGAGCACAGCACAGTCAGGGAGCATTTCCTAAAATTTAAGAAGGAGAGACAGTAACAGAAAGGAAGCGCTACTTGGTACATAGTTATTTAGAGAGGACTTCTTTTGAAGGTTCAGCACTCTCCCTAACCATTCCATACTTCCTTTGGGGCGTTATCCTCTCCAATCCTTAGTCCCTGCAGTTTCAGGCGCTTATAGCCCAGCCACCAAAGCCCGCTCATCACAGCAGTCAGGTCAGGGACAGGGCCATGACCGTGACAAGAGGCCCGCTCCTCCTGCTGGGCGTACACATGGGGGTGGGAGTCTGGGCCTGCAGCAGGAAGCAGAGGGGTGAAGCATGAGAATAAAGGCAACAGAGAAGAGAAGGCAAGCTCCAAGATGGGGCACTGATTCTACTGAAGGCCTTGGATCAAGCTGCCACTGAGGCCAGCCCTAGCCCCTCCCTGGACATTTCAAGCTTTTGAACCAATAAATGTGCCAAAATTTACTAGCTGTGTGACCTTGGGCAAGTTACTTAGCCACTGTCTCTAAGTACCTCCACCTATGAAACAGGGAAGGTTAAAGAGTTACTGTGCATGGAAAATGAGCGCTCAGATTCATGGCAGGCACACAGTGCAGGATAGACATACATGCTCGTTTTTACTATGACTTCTGTTTAAGCGAGACCAAGGTGGTTTTCTGTGATAATCACAGACTCCTGATAAACAAAGATTTCACAACACTGTGAACATTAAAATATAAAGACATAAGAAACAATATTTTACAAAATATAGACCACCAAAATAACACATTTTCTCATTATCAGGTTTTAAGTCAGTCCTCTGAAAATTTTTCTTGCCCTAATTCTCACTAGCCAAGGCAGTAAGCCAGCTGGAAGCAGGGCAAATGCCGCTGTGTCCAGGTAGAAAGGATGAGAAACAGCAGCAGTGCCCCTGAGGTGGGACAACGTTAAGCATGATGGGGGAGCCTTCCGTGGTGCAGGACTCGGAAGCTTCTCTGTGATTTGGAAGGGCAAAGCCGGTTTCTTCCGTCAGTGAAACTTTGTTCGTGCTTTCAGTTTTAGTAACAATGGTTTAAAACAGCAACAACAAAACTGCTCACAAACACCCTATTTTATATAGAATGTGTACCCAGGAGTAGCCCAGAGCCCATTCGCTCACTGGTGATGACTCTGCTTCCCTCTGGTGAGCCTCATTTCCAGCAGCTCCTCTTGGATGGGGAGACGGAGGCTGAGATTTTTTTGAGAACCTAGATTGGTGCTTTCTCACTTTAATCTCAGCACCTAAGTCAAATAAAATGTGGAATGGCCGACTCACCAGGTGATATACATGACTTACGGCAAAGACATGTGCTTTATCAAACTTTTAGGTCTGCTGATTTGTAACACACACTTTGATTAATAAGCTGTTTAGCCTCATTCTTGTGGATGAAATGAAATATTACACTTTGGAATGTTAAGAAGTATAACAGACACAATGATTAAAACGTGTAGTCATAATGTATCACATTCCTAAACAGCAGAAACCAACATTCTGGAGCAGTGCTACTCAAAGGCAGCAAAGGGTCCATGACAAGGCCCAGGGTCTGAGCCAGAACGTAACCAACATTGAGAGAGTCTAATAAGTGCGGAGAAAAGTAACTGAACTAAACGGTGTGCTTCGTGACATGGCTCATTTACGCTCACTGACAGGGTAAGCCTGTGGACCACAGCAGTCTACATCCTGTTGTAGAGTACAGAAGAGCTCTTTGAAGAGAAATGCAAACATGTAGACACAATCAGGAATTTCCACAACACATTTAAAATATGTAAATACCTGTTCCTGCAGGTCGTAGTCATAGCTGTCATGCAGCAGAAGACTGAGGACATATCGAGTATAAATCATGGCATCAATGCCACATTTCTCTAGCTCTTGTCCCAGCCAGGTCTGCACTGGACCCAAAGCATGGAGCAGAGACATTTCAGAAGCAGATACAGGACCTGGATGCGAGCTTGTGGAGCTTTCAGATGGTAAACCATCCACAACAACTGTACAGACAGGGCGCATGAAGTTAGGTTGCTGACAGCCTTAAAATGCGGAGCATTTTCTGCAGTTGATGTTCTGTTGGTATCTGGAGGGGATTTTCACTCCAGTAAAAAGGAGAGATGCTTGACATCTAGGATAAGCATTTATTTTTGCTGGCAGTCAGCCATCTAGAACAGAATTTCCCTCCTCAGGCATGACCAATGAATCAACATCCTAACAGCAATACACATGTAGATACGATTTTCTACTTTCATTTCACGTTGAGGCCAAATGTAAGTCTCCGGCAGAACCTACAAAAATCAGAGAGAGAGAAAAAGCTATGCATTATATATAGACATAAATTAAATTACTGATGTTTTGGGGAAAAAATCCAAATGAACTGTACCTCTTTATTAAAATACCTTTGGCATCTTAGAATACTGATTTTTTTTTGCTGTAATCTTTGACATTTTAAGCTAAGTGACATTTTAAACTTTTAAAAGCTTAACATCACTTAAAAGAAAGGAAAACTCAGAAATTTATATTCTTATGCTTGTGCTCAATTATACTGATGTTTATTTTGCTATCTCAAGAGACTGAACTAGTAAAATTTTATCTGTAATGCTGAAAGAATTTATCTGGTAAGAAATCACTACTTCAAATATAAAAGAAATAAGCAACTGAACACTGATTTCATTGAAATGCTGGCAAAAAATTAGTCCTTGAAATTTCAATTTTACATAGGTAATCAATTATTTTGAATAGCAAAAAACTTTGGACTGGGGGCCAGCTGGTGGCATGGTAGTTAAGTTCGTACGTTCTGCTTCAGTGGCCCAGGGTTAGCCAGTTTGGATCCTGGGCCCAGACCTACGCACCGGTTGGCAAGCCATGCTGTGGCAGGCATCCCACATATAAAGTAGAGGAAGATGGGCACGGATGTGAGCTCAGGGCCAGTCTTCCTCAGCAAAAGGAGGAGGATTGGCAGCAGATGTTAGCTCAGGGCTAATCTTCCTCAAAAAAAATCTAAAGAAAAGAAACAAAAAACTTGGGACTGAGCTAAGTGATGAGCTAAAAATAACTCACCACTTATTTCATAAACATTAAGGTGGGGGTCGGCCCTGTGGCTCAGTGGTTAAGTTCGCACAGCCCACTTTGGTGGCCCAGGGTTTCGAGGGTTTGGATCCTGAGCGCGGACATATCACTGCTCATCAGGTCATGCTGAGGTGGCATCCTGCGTGCCACAACTAGAAGGATCCACAACTAAAATATACAGCTATGTACTGGGGGCACTTGGGGAGAAAAAGCAGAAGGAAAAAAAAGAAAAGATTGGCAACAGCTCAGGTGCCAATCTTTAAAAAAACAAAAAAATTAAGCCATGCCAGGCTGTACTGCTATAGCTATAGTAACTTTTCTTCTCTTATAGCTGACTTTTTGATTGCTTGTGACAGATGCCATTCTTCTAATTTAATAGCTTTCCCCCCAAATTAACATACTTTCTATATGTCAAACTAATCTAACAATGGTCTTATTCGATAATATTCTTTATTTTAGAGTTGTGATTAATTTATGCCACTAGAAAATGAAGACTAATATGGAGATAGGTAAATTTCATTGGCTCAACTTTTGCATGAATTTTAGTAGACAACAAGAGGGTTACCAAAAATGACATTTAAAGAACTATTAATAATTACTGCTAGTAAAAACATCAAGTCAGAAAAACAGACGCTCTTCGCCAAAGATTTAAGACTCAGTTTCTCGTATTTCATCTATAACCAAACAGTAAATTTTATATACAATAAATATAAAGAAAAAATGTTTCAATCTACCATGGGACTACATTACCAGATTAATGTATCACTAATATATATTCTGCTTTCTAAAATCTTCTCTACCATTCTCTTTCTGAATTATGAAAACTAGATAAATTCAAGCTAAGATTTTCTATAATTTTCACCTGCTAAAATTTTCCAGCTAATTCTCAAAATTGACACACTTTATGTAAATTCTTTAATATGTTTGGGTCTCAGAATGCCAGACAGATCATCAAATAATACATTCAACTTGATGTCACTTGAAGCAGTTGACAAGTCAGTAACTCATTCAACGAAGATCAACCAAGATGGTGAGGAGACTTGAAGCAATGGCCCAAGGAAGTAGGTGAGAGAATCTACAGCAGCTAGAGTTCACGGGAAAAAGTGCCAGACAAGAGAGAGCTGCACAGAGAAAACAATGACAGAGATCTGCAAAGGGTTGCCCCCAAGCATTCAGCAGAGTTAATCAGGGCATGCGAGTGAGTAACTACCCCAAGGCCCAGGAAAGGGTCATCCGAAAGGAGAGGACAAAACCTTATGCTCAGCGTGGCTAGTTAGGGATGGTGCCTGTGTCCCACCAGCTAGAGTAGAAGACCTCATAACTCAGGGGACACTAGAGTATTCACAGGGGTCTTGCCTTAGTAACGGGGAACAATTAGCCCTAGACTAAACACTGCTCCGGGCCTGCCTAATAAATCTTAACAACAAGACCTAAAAGGACAAAACTGTTTCCAACTAGTTTCACTATGATCCCAGAAGAAAGCTCAAGAAATTTATAGGAACACAAAAAACAGCCAGCACCCAAGAAGGTAAAATTTACAAGTCTGGCATCCAATGAAAAACTAGCAGGCATACAAAGAAGTAGACACAAAGGGAGTGGAAATGAGGAGAAAATGAATTAATTGAAACCAACCAGACTTGAGACAAAAGTTAGAATTAGCAGAAAAGGACTTTAAACAGTTATGACCATATGCCGTATGTGTGAAAAGTAGAGAACAGAAGATATAAAGTCAAACATCTAGAGATGAAAACTATAACGTCTGAGATGAAAAATACAAAGGATATGAAGAAGAAAAGACTACTGAATCTTAAACCTCAAAAGAAACTATACAAAATGAAATGCAAGGAGAAAAAATTCCTTAAAATTAACAGTTTCAGTGAGCTGTGTGACAATTCTAAGAAATCTAACATACATGTAATTGGAGGAGAGAAGGTGACAAAAAACATTTAAAGAAATAACGGCCAAAATTTTTCCAAACCTAATAAAACATAAAACACACAGATCCAAGAAGTTCACTGAACTCTACGCACAAGAAACAAAGAAAATGATGCCTAGGCACACCATAAAAAAACTATTCTAACAGTGGTAAAGACAGAGACCTTGAAGCTGCCATAGAAAAAAAGAAACATTAGGTAGAACAGAACAAAGATAAGGGTGACATCAGACTTCTTGTTAGAAACAACGTAGGGGGCAAAAACTTGAAAGCTCTGAAAGAAAAAAAAAGTCAACTTAAAATTATCAAAAATATCTTTCAAAATGAAGGTGAAACAAAGACTTTTGCAGACATACAAAAGCCAAAAAGAACTCATCAACAGCCAATCTGCCCTACAAGAAATGCTAAAGGAAGCCTGTCAGGCAGAAGGACAGTGATGACAGAACAAAAGGTGGATCCACACAAAGGAACAAAGAGCACCAAAAATAGTAACTATAGTTTTCTTATTAAATATCTTTAAAAGATAATTGACTGTTGAAACAATAACAACGTATTATGAGGTTTGTAACGTCTGTATAAGTAAAATGCATGACAACAGCAGCATAAAGGCCAGGAGTGGAATAACTAACTAGAAGGTTCTTATATATTACCTGAAATGGTATAACATCACTTGGAGATAGCTATTAATAATCATAATAAATTTAAATGGTTTAAACCACCAATTAAAAGACAGAGATGGCTCAGACTGGATTCTAAAACAGCAAGACCCAATTACACGCTGCCCATAAAAATATCCACACTAAATATAAAGACCCAAATAGGTTAAAAGTAAAATAATGAAAAAAGATATACCATGCCAACACTAATGGAAAAAAAGCCAGAGGGTCTACATTAATATCTGACAGAGTAGATTTCAGAGCAAAGAATATTAACAGAGATAAAGAAGGTCACTTCATAATGACAAAGGGCTCAATTCAAGAGGATAGAACAATCCTGCATATTATATACCTAACAGAGGAGTTTCAAAACATGTGAATAAAGTGGGGCTGGCCTGTGGCCAAGTGGTTAAGTTGGTGCACTCTGCTTTGGCAGCCCCGAGTTCGCAGGTTCAGATCCCAGGCACGGACTTACACACCGCTCATCAGCCATGCTGAGGCAGCATCCCACATACAAAACAGAGGAGGATTGGCACAGATGTTAGCTCAGCGATAATCTTCCTCGAGCAAAAAGAAGAAGACTGGCAACAGACGTTAGCTGAAAGCCAATCTTCCTCACACACACAAAAAATAAAACGTGAATAAAAACTGGTAAGACTGCAAGAAGAAAGAGACATATCCAAAATTCTACTAGGAGATTTCAATACCACCCTCTCCATCACTGGACGAAGAAGTAGACAGATAATCAGTATGGATACAGAAGACTCAAGTGACATTATCCACCAATTTGATATGATAGACTAGATACCAGGCCACAGAGAAAGTCGCAACAAACTTAAAAGGACTCAAATCATACAAAATATATTCTCTGACCATATGGAATTAATTTAATAACAGAAAGACGTCTGGAAAATCCCTCAAATATTTGAGAACCAAAGAACATATTTCTAAATAACCAATAGGGCAAAGAAGAAATCAAAGGAGAAATTAGAAAGGATTTTGAACTGAATGAAATGAAAACACAACATATTAATATTTTAAGGATGCCACTAAAGTAGTACTTAGGGGAAAATTTATAGCATTAAAAGCTTACATTAGAAAAAGTCTCAAATCAATAACTTCAGTTTTCACCTTAAGAAAGTATAAAAAGAAAGCAAATGAAACCTAGACTAGGCAGAAAAGGGAAATAAAAATCAGAGCAGAAACCAATGAAACAGAAAATGGAAAAACAATGAGACCAAAAGCTAGTTCTTTTAGACAACAAATTCTATAAACTTCTAGCCAGACTGTCCAGGAAAGAGAGAGAAAAATTACCAAGATTGGGAAAGAGAGAGGTGAGATCACTACACATTCTAGATATAAAAAGAATAAAGGGAGGGGCCGGCCGAGTGGCGCAGCGGTTACTTCGCACGTTCCACTTCTCGGTGGCCCGGGGTTCACCGGTTCAGATCCTGGGTGCGGACATGGCACTGCTTGGCAAGCCATACTGTGGTAGGCGTCCTACATATAAAGTAGAGGAAGATGGGCACGGATGTGAGCTCAGGGCCAGTTTTCCTCAGCAAAAAGAGGAGGACTGGCGGCACATGTTAGCTCAGGGCTAATCTTCCTCAAAAAAATACATAAATAAATAAAAAATAAAGGGGTATTAGAAAAACGTCACACCAATAAATTAAACAACTTAGACGAAATGGACAAACTCCTTGCAAACACAAATTACCAAAGTTCACTCAATAACAAACAGAATGAATAGCCCTGTATCTATAAAAGGAACTGAATTTCTAGTTGAAAACTTCCCCACAAAGAAATCTCCGGGCCCAGATGGCTTCCAAGTTGAATTCTATCAAATATTTAAGGAAAACACAATGCCAATTCTATACAAACTCTTCCAAAAAATTAAAAAGGAGAGAATACTTCCCCAGTCATGTTACGAGGCCAGTATTATCCTGACACCAAAACCAGACAAAGACACTAAAAGAAGAGAAGTACCGACCAATGTACCTCGTGAACACAGATGCAGAAATTCTAAACAAAATTCAGGAAACTGAATCCAAAACCACACATCAGACCCAGAGAGTACGGGGTGTCAGAAGAACGTTATTAATGAAATCGACATAATTGTTTCTGCCATACAACCTCTAAAACATCGGTTTCACTTTGAACAACTTAGGATAAGGATTCTTTTATTACTTAAATGCAGAAAGGCCTTAAAAAGTTACACCACGACAGACTTGGTGCACTGTAAAGACTGATAAAGAAATACTGTTTTCCTTTTGTATTGTTTACTGTGAAACATGGTATCAACCCAACCATAGGATTCTCTCTGTTGTCATTAAGAGATTTCACGTTTCTTTGGCCAAGTGAAAAGATTCAAGAAGGAGGTGAGAAAAAATCAGCATGCAAATGCAAAATAAAGCAAAGCCCAGCGAACTCCCAGGGTCTCATCAAGCTGGTTACAGCGTTCCCCGGTGTTGTCACCCTAACAGCATTCCTCCTGCAGTCTGTTCGACAGCTGGTTCCATAAAATGCTTCAACAACTGGCCATTTCCCTAGAGCCACTCGAGGTTTTACAGTTTTTACAGTTAGAGTTTTTACTCTAAAAAAAAAAGACAAGTGGCAAGTACAGACTGCACAGGACCAAGGAAGAGGAAATGAAGGCTGGAAGGTCTGGCAGCTTCAGACTCCTGTCCGCAGTACCTTTGAGCGGACACAAACAAGGGGGCCTGAGAAAGAAGCCACACAAGACGGCTTTTTCCTGTACAGAACGACAGGTCTAAGTGTTCTCCGAGCTAAAGGGTGTCCACTCTCCTGACTGTTAGCAGACGACCTAGGGACAGAATATTGGGTCATAACTAAGCTTTCCCACCCGAAGCAGAGAGCCTTTGGTAGAGGGGCGAACGTCGGACCCAAATGAGAGACACGACTTCTGGTTCTGAACTGAAAGGAGGGGACTCCTAGGTATGCTGGCTCATGATTATGTTTAATTAAAACTTATTTCAGGTGTGATCCACTACGTGGTCAAAACAATAGTGGGACCTGAAAAGCACAGGCAAAATCCATTTAACATCCACCTGGCAAGTTCAAGAACATAACTGGCAAACACCCAAGTTTCAAACTGTCTATTCAGCTTTATATTCATTCTGAGTGTGAAATGTAGTCAGTATGAAGTTAAATTTCATTTCAATTTTATTAAATTCTCTAAAAGAGTTTTAAAGAAAAAGCACCACTGTACATATTCAAGGATTTTCTGGGGTTTTTTTCAACATTCCCTTCTCCAGAGGTTTACACTGAGAAAAAAGGATCTTCAAATCATCTTGAATATCTTTCTTCCCTGGAAAATGAACCCAAATCATCCTAAAGATTGGGCTGTATAAATGATAACTTAAAAGGTGTGACAATAATACACTTATTTTACAATTTTTGTCTTTTTTACTTAAAGTTTTAAATAGTTTCTATTAAGGATGCAAAAACATATATAGTTAATTAAATGTCCATGGACGTTTATATATCACTTGAGCCTTCTTTAATTCATGAAGGTAGGATGGAAGAGTGGAAAGTGCATTAGCCTGGCAGTCATAATATCTAGGTTTTCACAGTCAGTCCCACCTCTCCTACTTAACAGCTGGGTTTTGTGCCCATGACTTCTTGGGGTCTCTGTTTTCTCATCTGTAAAACAGAATAATAAATACTTTCTCTCTCTACCTCTCAACTTCTCACAAGCTTGCTGCAATGAGCAAATGAGAAGTGATCTATGTATTTTCTGGCCTTTGCATTTCACAAAATGTCATACAAATGGAAGGTATTATTATAAACTACTCCCCCAAACTGCTCACATTTGCTTAATCTACCGGTTCCTTCACTAATATGACTATCTGAAGAATAGTAATTATGTAAAATATATTAGGCTTTTAGAACAAGAAATACTCAATTTCCTTACTATCCCTAAAAAAAAAATTCTGAAATCGCCTTCATTCATAATAATCTAGTTTTAGTCATATCAAAGCCCTTCCTCTGGTTAAACAGCATTTTGGTTCTCCACTGCAGATTCAAACGTGACACTGCCAAAAGCTGAGAGCGGTTAAGCGCAGAGGATGAGCGCAGAAGTACAACGGACTCCCTCTGCCGCCCAGTTTTCCATTTGTTCTGGAATGCATGCATCGCAGAGCAATCTCTCCACACTTAAGCCACGCTATCCCAAAACGGCACGGAGTCAGAGAACTCTGCACACATGGGCTTTTCTGCTGCCTCATGTATAATTTCTAGCCATTCTAAGGATGCTAGGATTAAAAATAGCCCTGGTGGTGAGTGAAAATCATCCTGCAAAGACTGGGGCACTCTGCAGGCTTGGGGATCAATGAAAGCCTCGGGGCCTAATATTAATGTAAGCCTGGAAGTGAAGGTGGTGGAGTGAGGGGAGGACAGCCGGCCTGCTCCGCTGACTCCCGTAACAGCGCTCGGGAACCCCGCACCGCCCTGGGTCTCTAGAAGGCAGGGTCCCACAGTCTGTGACGTTTATGATCAGATCTGGGACTAGAATAACAAACAATTTAAAAATAAAAGCATTTAATTCTTTATCTAGTCTACATGTTTTCAGAGTGATATAATTAGTCCCAAATGATCTGTCCATTAAGAAAAAAGAAAACAGATGTAGGTACTTAAGTTATTACATAAGTAAATACTTTTCAACAAACAGAAAAGACATGGTAATGCCACAAATTTCAATGAGAAATTTAATAATGAAGGGTTTTGTCGGGGGCAGTAGTTGTTTCGAAGGAGTTCACTGATCTTCCAAAATCTCAATCCTCATGTAACAATGTTCTAAGAAATACAGCCCATCTTTTTATACTCTTTGTAACACCACATACATTGCTGACAACAATTCGAATTACAGCTCCCACTAGCATTCCTAGATAAATCACTTAGGGTGCATGAGCAGAGCTTCCCAGGAGCTAGAGGAGACACACTCTACAGCTCAGTCTCTTCAGTGCTCAAGCAGAGCAGACGTGTAGCCAACTTAATTTAAATAGTAAGGCGTTTCTCTTCTGTTTTTTGTAATATACTGTGTATATTTTTAGGTCTGCCAAAAACACATAAAAGTTATTCCTAAAAGCATAACCTCTTTCCAACACAGTACATATGTATTATTTGTGGAATGTTTTCTCAATTTACTTTTGTTGACAGTACAACTGATCATAAAGAGCACCAGACAGTAAACCGTTAGAAACCAGGCTCCTCTGGGCAAAATACAAAATGTGAATCTTGTGGAGAAAAATCTAGGTGGCTCTGTTCAACCAATGTATTCTCTTCCTGAAGCATTCTTTTAGTCTCAGAGCACTTCCGTGCTCGAGTTTATCATATACACTTGTATTATAAAAGTTTTTAAAGTATTTTTTTAAACATGAAGAGAGAAGGACACCCACACATAATTTCTCCATCCTAATATAATTCACTGCTAGTATTTTGGTGTGGTTATTATCAGTGTTTTTTCCTTTGTATAGAACTTAAAATTTTTTATCATGTCAATTTGTTAAATAATAATATATACTTTTGTATTCTGCTTTTTTCACCTAACCTTATGTCATTCCAGCGTTATTCTAGGGTCTTACTGCACTGTCCAATATGGTAGGCACTAGCCACATGTGGCTATTTAAACAAATTAAAAATCAGTTCCTCAGTCACACAAGCCACATTTCAAGCGCTCAATAGTCACACGTAGTTAGTAGCTACTGTGTAAATATAGGACATTTCCAACATCACAGAAGTGTTAAGGGACAATGCTGCCTTTGAACTCTCCCCAGCAAATGACTAGGTTGAGCTAAACAAAAAATCATTAGCTCTTTTCAAGAGAGTTCATATGCCCCTCCTCATGTGCCTGTAGACTGTGTGAGGCAGTCTTCCTTTTACCCAGAAGATGGGACACTATTCACAGCTATTCAGAGATAACACAATGGGCCCAAGAGGAACTGCTGGAAGGAACTGGAAAACACCTACCTTTATGGTTGAGAGGTCTCAAATTTCAACCGGGCAAATTTCATTACAGTAGAATGTAATCATGGAAGGTTCAACGACAAAGTCAGACTGTACAGAGCAGCAAGAGTACTCGATGCTTACTGACAAAGCACAAAGAAAACAGCATAGCTAAGATGAGGGCCAAGGGACAAAATCTGGGAAGAAAGGTTATTCAGTCAAAATAGGGTAGATTATGGTGCAGAAACAAAGCACCCCCACATCACAGCAGCTTAACACACAGGTTTATATCTTGCTCACGCAACATGTCCATCCTGGATTGGCACGGATGTTCAGCGTCATCACTCATTGCAATCACTCTGAGATGCAAGACGACAGTATGGCCGCCAACCCTGAACCCTGCTAGTCCAGAAGCCAGAGAAAAAAGGAGATCTGTGCCAAAGCGTGTACCAGCGCTTCGAGAGCTTCCTCCTGCAAGTGAGTCGCTCACATCTCATGGGGCAAGGCAAGTCTCCAGGCCCTGCTTCACTTCACAAGGTGGGAGATGCACTCCTCTCACGTGAGGGAAGAGCAGAAACAGATGTCGACAGCCCTAATGACTACTTCAAGGGGCAAAATATGGGGACTCATGATAGGAAACAACTCTAAAGTCTAACATTGCTGAAAACAGCATTCTGACGGAATATTCAAGGCACAGGTGAATCAAAACACCGCAAAAGAAAAAATAATCCATACAAAAGAGACTAAAGTAATATACTCAAAGGTTTTGGAAGGCAAGAACACTGCTGAAGCCTTAACACGTAAATGGCAAAGGAGTCAATTCCTGTCCTACGTCCTCTAAGAAGCCTTCTGTAATTACTTAAGGCCACAGTGTTCTCTTCCTGTGATACCTAGGGCACTCACCGTCCTCATCGCCCTCTGCCTTTCAATGATATCTACTCACACTATTCTCCGACTGCCTCCTGAGTGTGGGTTCCTTCACAAATGAGTCTGAAAGTTCCTCAGGGCCAAACTGTGACACATTCCAAGTACTATTTAGCAGAATGCTTTGGCAGATGATAAAACTGTGTCAAACTAAATACTTCCCAAATCTAAATGGGGGGAATAAATTCCGAAAGAGAGAGGTTTAGGAAATAGTCATAATACTAGCCCATGGGAGAAAAAACTCAACTCCAGCCAAGTTCTGAGCCCACAGGCAGGGAATAACTCTCTAACCTAGAAACTCTCACTCCTTCTTTCACCATCCACACAACGTACTGAAGGCTTCTTGTGTGTTGGGGACTCCGCGTGGTGTTAGTGATACAAAAACGACCATACTGTATCAGCAGACTCTGGTCTTCCTCCTTGGGTACCTAACTTGTACTGCTTCCCACTGAAACCCACTGCCTTCCCCCGATCCAGCATGGTACTTGTGCAATTCACGCCTTCACTCTACTTCTTCTTAACTGGTGCTTCCTCACTACAAATTTCCAATAGATTTGATAAAGTGCTCAGTATTCAAGGGTGTGCATTACCTGCAACTGTCTTTTCATAATTCTTCAATTTGTGTGTCTATAGGATTCACACACAAAGAAAAGCCTTTGAAGATGAAGGGGAAGGGTAAAAGAAATAAAATATAAATAGAAGAAAGAACATAGAAAAGAGAAAAAAAAGACAGTGGGTTTGGAATACTAAGACTCTGGCTTTTAGATTCTACTACTTTTCATCAAGAGTCTAAATAATATTTGCTTGGCAAAGCAGAGAATAAACACATATGACAAGACAGTTATCCATTTATGCACAATCCTTACCTGTTATTTTCCGATCTCAGTGCATCAATTTGGAAGACAGGTATTGCTTATTCTCTTTAGTAGGAGCCAATCCACGGCCAGAAGAGAAAATCCATAGAGACTCTACAATCTAAACTGGGACTCTATCACCGAAGAAGACAGGACCAAGGGCTAAAAGCTGATCAGGTACACCTGTTTAGCATAGGTATCTGGAAAACTACACAGCAATGGGCAACCAGACCTACAGTCTCGTCCCCACCTAGAAGTGTGTCAAGTCCTAAGAAATGAATAAGGCTTTTTTTAAGATAATGTAATCAATAAAACTAGTGTGGGACACGAGCAATTTCTATGCAAATAGGAAGAATTGCATAAAGATTAAGAAATTCCATTTTTACTAGCTAGGTTATCAGAAATGAACTTATTAATTTATATTCTCCAGTAACAACTAAAATAAATTCTTTTCATGAATAGTAGGATTGTTCTCATGATAAGACTATTACTTGACAGTAACAGAAACTAACAAATGCCTTAATAAATCGCAGGCACATAACAGACCTGGTTAATCTCTATGTTTAAAAGACAGGTAAGAAAAAGGAAGACCCAACTATATAATGATACAGCATACAGGTGAAAGCGCTCAGTTCTACATAGAATCAGCAGCACTAAATAGACTGTCATTAAAGCAAAACAAATGAGATCTAGATCAAGTGTCAATGAGACTAAATAGAAGGGAAGAGCTTTCTGTCCAACCTGGACAAACCCTCCTCTCCTCGCCGTGCTCCCATCAGAGGCTTACAGAACTGAAAGTCTGGATCAGTCTATATGTGCTTACAGTTTTAACTCCATCAGCCTCTAAGTTCTTAACGTTTTAACTGGGCTAACTATTAAGGAGATGAACTGCTTATGTAAAGTAACATTGTTTTATTTCTAACTTTTACTTGATTGGCAGTTATTTGATGATTCATACTCATCTGTTAATATTTCTGGTTTGAAAAGCTGGACTGCTTTTCACAAATTAAAATTTTTTTGCAGGTTATCCCATTATCATAATGAGTGAGATGCTTAGTTCATCTAGATCCACTAGATGTCAGAACCCTTTAGAGGGCTATAAAAAGGTATTTTTTATACCTACAAAAAAGTCCTTATGGAGATTTACAAAACTGTCTTTTTCCCCTAGAAGGGGCAAACTTCGTGTCAGTTCACAGGATGAAAAAACATGCCTAAAGCCATTTGGGTCGAAGGGGAGGGGAGAAATGCCCGCACTTACATCTGAAAGAAAGAACAACTACCAAACACATCCAAAAATCAAAACAAAACAAAGTTCATTATTAGGAAATTCTAAAAGCTTTTAGAAAAACTGTTGGAAAAGTGATGAAACAATTAAATTTTAGAAATTTAAAAACTTCAGTCAGGAGGAAAAAAAACTGATCTTCACTCTAAGAAATGCAAAATTTTCAAAAACTCTAAGCAAGTTTATTTAGAAACGAAAAATTAAAACAAGTAGATTTTTAGAATTTCCTAAAACGCAAAAAGCTCCAACGTGATGAAACCCACTTGGTCAAGTATGAAACATTTTATCAAATAAAATACTAGATCACTGTACTAAAATATTTTTTCAAAGTGATACTGATGCTTCTCAAAATGTGCATAAAAATTCTACAGCGTTCAACTACTAATTTCAAAACTACAAAGTTATCTATCTTCTGAGTTTCAATGAGTGGGGTAAAAAACGGCCTGAAATTCTGCAACTCACTGAAGGACAGTGGGTCCATTTTTTTTTAATTACTATAAAAAGCCACAAGCTAAATAACTACGTATTACAGTTCTCTAAAAAGAAATTAGGTAAAAAGCAATACTTTGGTAATGTTGTAATATCTGTCAATAAGAGATATTTAACTCAATATAAAAATTTTAAATGGATTACCTGACTCATAGCCTACTAGTTAGAAATTTTAAAGGATTAGAATAAAATTCTCTACTTGATTTTGCAAAAAGATATACATTTGAGAACTCAGAATAGGTTCAAAGCACATTTTCATTTTTCATCCATTAATTACATGCTTCAAAGATTAAATCAAGTCTTTAGATGTGACTCCTAATATAACTACAGTTAGAGCCCCAGGCAGCTATTTGAATGAAGAGTGTCATCATTTAAAAGATAACCTGCTATAGTTTTATCAAAGTGTATTCTGGGTGATATAAAAATGTATTATTTTTGCTACAGAACTTCTTCCTTTTGCATACATTAGGGAAACACCAGAGCTGAAACAGAAGCAGGTCTGTTCATGTTAGGATATCCAGAAACTTTTAATACAGTAATGTGCATCTGGAACCTCCAGGAAGGAAACAAAGTAGAGACCATTTTCCATCTTCCTTGATTAGGGGCCACTTTTGTGTTCCTCAGAACACACTTGGGGCAATACGACCTTCTAACCAGAAAGAATTAACATTTTCCCTAAGGCCCAAGCTACAAGCAACACATAGATCATCTAGGGTCCTTATATCCTGAATTTCCCAGGACTGAAAAGTTAAACTGAAGATATAACTTAGGAATAAAATCATTAAGTAGACCCTTCTCCTTCTCTTTCAATAATCTGCATAAATTGTCCCGTTCTATAGAGTAAATCAGTCAGCACTCCCTTTTATATGGTATCAGAAGTTTCCAGATTCCCCCCCTTCTCACTAGGTACGCCTCGGTCCCCATTTATGATCTCTGTTACGCACACTTAGGGTCTCTTGGTCGATGTCCACTTTCTTGATGCATTCTCCGCAACACTGCAAGGACAGGGTCCACCGCCACATACCTACCAGTGCACACTACACACAGAGCAGCAAGGCAGGCACCTGAGCACTGAAATGATCCTGAATTTGTTTCCACTTCACAAAACCACCAAGCTATTTTTCAGTGCATCAGAAGACAGAGGGAAAGGGGGTGAGGGGAAGGCAGAAAGGGTAAAGGGGCTCATGTGTATGGGTGGCAACTAGACTTTTGGTGAAAACGATGCCGTCTATATAGAAGTCAAAACATAATGATCTACACCCAAAATTTATATAACGTTCTAGACCGATGAGACCGCGATTAGAAAAAAGACATCTAACAACAGGATGTTAATAGCAGAGCCACCACTAGGAGTAAACTACACTGGCCAATGGCTCCACAACGGAGCAAGGCCAAGTGTGACGCAGAGATGGCACACTTCACGGGCTGGTGGAGGGTCAAACTAAAGGAGAAGTACCTGTACTTAACAAACATTTGCTGGGTGTCAGGCACAGTTGTTAAAAAATTTAGAAATGCTACTGAATTTAAGCGTACTTGAATCTGGGAAACACACCAAGAAGCCTGACTATGCACAGAGCCAAAGTGCCCGGCATTAACATGACTGCTTATCTATGGCGTTCTCCAATGGAATAGACATAGCCCTCAAAACCCAAAATATAAATTCTTTAAATCAAGGTTAACAATGCAATATTCTTGAAACTATATTTAAAAGAATTAGCAAAGTATGCTATTCAGCAAAAGTGATATATTTTGCATTGGAATTCTACACTCATTAGAACCCTCTCCTCCCAAAACAGACCGAGACGACTACCTGCAGAGACCTCTACAGGTCGGAAGCCTTTAAAAAATTTCACCAGTATGTTCCAATTATAAATTTTCTTACATCATAAAGGCAAATGTAAAGGGAGAAAAAAGGTAGCGGAAATATACACTGCATGGCTCAGAAAAACAGACACAAAGATGGAAGAAAAACAGTTAACTCTCCAAACATTCAATGCACACAGCAACTTCCCAATGACTCAAGAGCAAAACTGATTACCCCTTTCTTAGAGATTCTGGTCAAGTTCTCTGTCATGTGAAACATTTGATTTGGGGGTTAGTAATAAATCTCCTATTCAAGTGAATATGAAATTAGACAACGCTCGAAAGACAGAGATTATCATCCCTCAAAATATTTCATAAATTAGAGTAATCTCATCCAAATGCTCTTCCATGTGTTACCTAACTACTAGTACTAGAACCACTGGAGTGAGTTTTGCCTAGAGTTGTTACAAACCTTGAACATTCACCTTTCAACTACTCACTACGTCAAAAATCTGTGTAATTTATGCAAATGTCAGTACCTACAAATCAAATCTCCTACCTTGACCTCTCAGTCTAGTATTTCCAACCATACACAGGATATTTCCCTTTGAACTTAAGCTGGCCGGGCCTCAACTTACGGAACGATTGCACATATACGTACCCATATTTAACTATTATTCTTCCGTCAACATTGTCGTTCTCTCCTTCCCTGAAAGAATCTCACATCGATTTCATTCTTCTGCCCTCCCTACATCACCAACCTACTACAGCTTGTTCTACACCTGAATCACCACTGGATATTCTATTACGTTCCAGCAAAATCCCCTTTGTGTCTTTGTGTCCTTGCAGGAGGGGCGAAGATGAAGCACTCTGGGTGCATTCAGCCTCCACAGCAGAGCCATCACCAGCCATGCCTCCTACAAGGCTAACTAGTGCTCTAGCATGAAGGTGCTGGGAAAGAGCAGGAGTCACGAAACTCAGAGGAGGAGCTAACTACAATACAAGGATACCTCCCCAAAGATCTGAGAGCTTGACTATAAGAGCAACTGGGGATAGGGCTTAAGAGGGGAGATAATCACTGTGATGGTTAATTTTGTGTGTAAACTTGACTGGGCCACGGGTGCCCAGACATTTGGTTAAAGGTGATCCTGAGTGTGTCTGTGAGGGGGCTTCTAGATGAGATCAACACTTGAACCAGGAGACTGAGTAAGGCAGATGGCCCTCCCCAGTGTGGGTGAGCCGCATCCAGTCCACCAAAGGCCTGAATAGAAGAAAAGGCTGACGAAGAAAAAGTTCTCTCTCTCTGCCTGTCTTTAGACGGCGATATTGGTCTTCTCCTGCCTTCGGCCTTAAACTGGAACTTACACCATCAGCTCTCCTCATTCTCGGGCTTCAAACCCAGGCTGGAACAATACCATCAGCATTGTTGGGTCTGGACTTCTCAGCCTGCATAATCATACGCCAGTTCTTTATTCTGCCCTCTCCCCGCACCAGCCACCATCCCATTGGTTGTGTTTCTCTAGAGAACCCTGACTAACAGCCACCTAAGACAGCATAGCCTCTCTCATCTGTCTTGTAGGACATAGCCTACTAGTGATATTAATGTATGGCTTTATTACAGGAACAATGTCTGTGTATAACATTTTTCAGTTATAAAACATAAAAAGGTAATAAACATCGAACCCGGAACTAACACATTACCATTTACTTGTCCATTCTTCCCCTATCCCATTCCACTGCCTTCCCTTCCAGCAGTAGCTACTAACCTAAATTGTGTCATTTCTCTGAGTTTTTTAAAAAATAAACATCACAAATGCACATATGCTTAAACATATTATTCAGTTATACTTCAGCTCTGAAAAAATGGTATTATAATGTATATAATCTTCTGGAATTGTTTTTGACTCAGCATTGTTTCCAAAACTCACTCATGTTGTATACAGAAGTTCACTCCCTTTTACTATTCCATAATACCCCATTGTGTAAATACCATATTTTATTCAATCTCCTGTTAAGGAACATTCGAGTTGTTTCAAATATTTTGCTATTAAACACTACAGCTCTGAACAATCTTGTATGTGGCTCCTGTTATACATTTCTCCTGAGTATACACCCAGAAGTGGGACTGCCAAGTTACAGGATATGCAAATGGTGAACTTTGCAAAATAATGTAAAATTATTTCCCAAAGTGGTCTTAGCAGCATTACACTCCAATCAGCAATGTGTCTAAGTTACCCCTTAATCCACATCCTAATACTTAGTACTCACAGACTTACTAATTTTCATCAATGTAGTGAGTGTACAAGAACAATACCTCACTGGAGATTTAACTTATATTTCCCTTATCATTAATAACGAGCACCTTTTCATATATTTATTGGCTATGCTTCCTCTTCCCTGAAAGACTTGTGCATGGTTTTCACTCATTTTTCTGTTGACTGTTCCTATTTCACTGATTTGTAGTTCTATATATATGGACACTAATCCCTTGCCAGTGATATATGTCATATTTTTCCCCATTGTGTGGCTCATCATTTTATTTTCTTTATGCTGTCTTTTGATAAAAACTTCTAACTTAATATGCTGAATTTATCAATCTTTCCTTTTTATTCTTGGCACTTTTTGTGTCTTAAGACTTTGCTACTCAAAGTGTGGTACACGAACCAGCAGCATCAGTATCCCCTGAGAGCTTGTTAGAAATGCACACTCACAGACCTCACTCCAGACCTACTGAATCAGAACTTTCACTTTACCAAGTTCCCCAGATGACAAATGTGCTTTATGGTTTGAGAACACTGTCTTCAGATAGCCTTCTCTACTTCAAGATCAGAAAGATACTTGTCTGTATTTTCTTCTAAAAGTATTTAAGTTTTTCTTCCCATATTTGTGGCAGACTGAATTACTGTTCCCAAATTTCCCTTCCCTTATACTTTTTTTTAAGTTTTTTTTTCTTTCTCCCACAGCCCCCGTACATAGCTGTGCATCCTAGCTGTAAGTCATTCTGTTTCTTCTATCTGGGATGCTGCCACAGGACAGCTTGGTGAGCGGCATGTCGGTCTGCACCCAGGGAACACACCGGTGGACCTGGGCTTCTGAAGCACAAGAGTGAGCTTAACCACTCGGCTCCAGGACTGGCCCTGCTTACACATTTCTTTCTTTCTTTTTTTTTTTTAAAGATTTTATTTTTTTCCTTTTTCTCCCCAAAGCCCCCCAGTACATTGTTGTATATTCTTCGTTGTGGGTCCTTCTAGTTGTGGCATGTGGGACGCTGCCTCAGCGTGGTTTGATGAGCAGTGCCATGTCCGCGCCCAGGAGTCGAACCAACGAAACACTGGGCCGCCTGAAGCAGAGCGCACGAACTTAACCACTCGGCCACGGGGCCAGCCCTCTACACATTTCTTTACACAGCAGGTCCCTGCTGTCACCATGGGACAGACTGGCAGCACCTCCCTGCAGGCAGAGTACCTTTCCCAGCACTATTCCCCGTGACTGGTTCGGCCAACGGACTGCAGTGGACGAGACACACACTGTGTCCAAGCAGAAGTTTTAAAAGAATCCATATGGGGCCAGCCCTGTGGGGCAGCGGTTAAGTGAGCACGTTCTGCTTCGGCGGCCTGGGGTTTGCCAGTTCAGATCCCGGGTGAGGACATGGCACTGCTAGGCAAAAGCCATATTGTAGAGGTGTCCCACATATAAAGTAGAGGAAGATGGCCATGGATGTTAGCTCAGGGCCAGTCTTCCTCAGCAAAAGAGGAGGATTGGCAGTAGTTAGCTCAGGGCTAATCTTCCTCAAAAAAAAAAAAAAAGAATCCATGTGATTCAGCCTGTCTTCTTCTTCTGGTATCAGAGGAACAGCACGTCCCAAATGGGGTAGCCTCCTCAGCATGGGTCCCAGAATGAGAAGACACCTGGGACAGAGCCATGGCAGCTACTCGCAGCCACCAGTATGTGATGTGAGCCAGGAAGAAATGGTGTTCAAGCCACCAAGATTTGGGGGCTTTTTCACCACAGTACAACCTTATAAAACATTTAAGTCCTTAATCCATCCACAAGTTACCTATATCTAGAATTAGTGAAATGGAATTGTGAAGAAGGTATCTAATTTCATTTTTTTCTATATGGAAAACCAATTGTCCACCATCACTTATGGCTCATCCTTCCACCCCCATCTGTAACACCACTTCTCTCCTGAATCAAAGTTCCAGATAACCACAGGTCTGACCAGGGCCCCCTGTGCTCAACACATTCCTCCCCACGCCACCACCACACTGTCTGAATTACCCGAAACGTCACATGAAGTCTGAGATTCTCCTTCAGGACCGTCTTCCCCATGCTTGTCCCTTTGCCTTTTCTTACAATTTTAGAATCAGCCATCACATTCTATGAGACACCCTGCCAGGACTTTGACTGGAAACGCAGTAAATACATAGATCAATCTGAGGAGAACTGACTGCTTTACAGCACTGAGTCCTCCTATTCACGAACCAGCGCCACTTCTCTATTTATTTGTCTCCTTTTACGTCTGTCAAATAAACTTTGATTTTTGACACACGGATCTTGGTGGTTAGATTTATTCAGGTTACAGATTCTCGTGTTTTCTACACAATTGTCATCTGCTAATGACAAGTTTTGCACTTCTAGCATTCCAATCCTCAGGCCTGTTAGTGCTGTTCACTTGTCGTGCTGGCCTGTGAAGCAGGACGGTGAAGAGAAGTGGTGTCAGGGGGGCGTCCTTTGTCTTGTACCAGATTACGCAGGAAACGTTTCCTCACTTCCTCATTAAGACTGATGTTCTCTGTGTTTTCTGTAGACATTCTTCATTGGCTAAGAACATTTCCTTCTACTTGAAGTTTGCCAAGATCACAGACACAGCTCGTCACCTATGTCTAGAATTAGTGAGCAAAGATACGCTCTTCCTTATAACGAGTGCTTTTCTTCCAGTAACAGCAGGAGCTTACTTACTGAATCCTTACTAAAGTGTTCTGCATGTATTTTCATTTCTTTCTAACAACCCTATGAGGTAGACACTGCTATTCTTCCCTTCTTACAGATGATGAAACTGAAACTTAGAACAGACAATTAATTTCCACAAACAGCAAGAAGGAGGAAGAGTCGGGATTTGAAAGCAGGCTGAGCTCACTCCAAAGTCAAACTCACTACAGACCATCTGATAACAACTCACAACTACCTAGAAGGATCCTTCTGGCCCCAAAGGGGATGACTTCAGCAGCAACAGCCTGCATCTAACTTTGGCTTTCCAGGAATTATATTCTCCTCTAAAGGAGTCCAATCTGACCACGGATTCCTTAAGAAGTCCTTTAAATCATAAACAGGACAAATTCAGCAGGGGAGAAAGAGAGGTAGGATTAAATGAAATGAGTGTTTTAAATTCACATGAAATAGGGTCCAAATTTTGAGAATGAGCTATTGCTCCAAGGACCTTAACGCCACTGATAAATATTTGAAAATATGCAGATAGATGGCTAAAGAAAACCAAAGAAGTCTCAACCTTACCAAGAAAAGAGCAGGTTAGCATGGATACCATGTAAAGTAAGTTTAAGGGAACCAGTATGTTTAACCTAGGAAAGAAAAGCTTAATGTGCACTATAACTCTGTTCATACACACACATATACATATATACATATTACATATATAGCGGGGGGGTTTGAGGAAAGTCACAGAGAAGGGGGAACAGACTTACCCTATATTTCTCCAGAAGGCCACCCAATGAGTCAAATCAAAGCAATCAAAACATTTTCTAAGAAAAATACTGTCCAACTGTGGCCGACACTGGGATGTGCCACCCAGACCTCCAACTGAAGGCCGAGTCGCCAGCTGCCGGCAGTGCTGCGTCAGCCCTTCAGGGACTGCCTCGGCTCCCGAGAGCTGCCCCGTCCAACATCTTGCCCTTTCCCTGGCGTGCTCCACATCCAACGACTAACTGACGAGAGTATACAGGGCTGGCCACTTGGTCAACCTGGGGCAACTCTGAAGGGCCATTCTAGCTTCACAGCTCCCCATGAGGTTGGCCACGGCTGTGGTTGGGCCTGCAAGGCAGCCCAAACTCTCCCTCCCTTCTGTGGGTGTGGACCCCACGGGGACTTCCTGATCAACATTCTGCGGCTCCTTTCCAGAGAACTCACCTCCCAAAGAACCCAACTTGTGACACATAAAGGAACTGACCACCCCTCAGACTGAAGTGCTAGGGGAGTGTGATTTCAGTTCGTGCACGAGATGATCATTCTCACAGGCCCACATTATTGTTTGCTCTGTAGACAAACTGGATCCACATCTACGGAAACTCTAGTTCAACATTTAAGAACGTGGACACGCTAATCCAAGTCCTAGGCACTGCAGTCACTTTCGAGTGTAGCTTCTTTTCATTCTCTTACAACTACTATTCATTTTCAATCTACCCCTGTTCAGACCCTAATCCAATGACCGACGTCCTTAGAAGAGGGAAACTTGGACAGAGACACGCAGAGAATGCCACATGAAGACAGAGGCAGAGACTGGACTCATGTGCCCACGAGCCAAGGAATGCCCAAGACTGCTGAGAACCACCAGAAGCTGGGAGAGAGGCAGAGAACAGGTCCTTCCTCAATCTCCAGAAGGAACCGACATTGCCAACACCTGCGGCGTTTCAGGCTTTTAGCCTCCAGAACCGTGAAAGAGTAAGTTTCTGTTGTTCTAAGCCTCCCAGTTTATGGTGCTTTAATACGGCAGCCCTAGGAACCAACACAGCACTTCCCACCCGACCTCTCAGTGACACTGCACTTACTCTCCTGCAGCTTTTGTCTTAGTCAGAAGCATACAGGATGTGACAGTGAGGAGAACTGAGCTGGCGTCAGCATCAGAAGCATGCCATCTTTCTGCTAAGAGAGATCATCCAGTGCTGTTCGGACATTTCTCCAAGTAGCAGAACGCAATACTAGACCTAAAACAGGTGAAAGTGGCGCAGGTGAGGAGGAGGGAAACTGCCCAGACACCCAGCTCCCCACCCACTGCCTCATGCCTTAAGAATCTAGGCTCTCTAGAATTTTCAGTCATTCATTCCTTCAATAAATATTTGAGCAGCTACTCTGCACCAGATGCTGCTTTCACAGCATAAAAAACATGGAGTTGAGCCAAACCTCCTCATTTTACAGATTAAGAACTTGAACATGTATGCAGGGTCCCACGGTGAGTCCACTGTGGGTCTAGCTCTAAAACTTTTCATCAAACCACTCACCCCTCATCTGACTTGTACCCTTGCCATCATACAATTCTGAAGGACCAGAGCAAAGCCTTTTTATTCTGATTTTGGCATATCCTTCTTAATCAAAGTTTTTGGTTTGGCCATTACTATTCACTGTCCCCACAGGTCTGGAGGCATTTTGAGAAGCTGACAGACCTGAACCTGGAGCCAGAGAGAAAGCAAGATCAGCTCTCACCCTACTTTAGCCAATGGCAGACTGCAGAGTGCTACCTGATCCTTTTCAAGGTAATCTTTTGCCGGCCTTGGCAAGGCCCGACTGAAGTTCCACGCAGAGGAGTTTCAGTTTCGATGACAGTTTCTATTGCACGGCTAGGGAAAACACTGTTATAAACATTGTTCTTAAATGTGCAAGTGTGGGAGAATGAAATGCAGGAGAAAAAAGTATAATGTCTAAGGGAAAAAATATCTGCCTGACACTGTAGTGATACAGCTACCAACACAGTAAAAGGACGCCCACGAGTGGCACCAGGAAGGCCCTTAGATGATCAGGGCAGAAGCGGGCTAGGGGCTGCCAAATCATGCTGACTAGAGTAACCAAACGAACAATAGGTAAACCAGAAGACCAACTTACAAGTTTGGATAGAGACACTCACAAAGTCCTCCCGTGAGGGGGCCTAACTGAACACTGAAAGGTACCCTAGGGGGCTTAGAATCAGAAGGAAGATGGGATCTTCTTACGGTAGCTTCATCAAGTGAAGGGGGCAAGATGAAAGCACCCCCGACACCAAGACTGTGAGGATCAGGAGAGTCTGCCTGCTTTAACGGTGTCAAATCTCCTCCATGCGGGCCTTCTTCCTGCTGCCGTGGTTGATTCCCCAGAGGCTACATCTCAGCTCCCGCTGAACAGGCTTGCATTCTCATCCTGACGAGACTCACTTTAAAAAAAGCAGAACAGGGCAAGATCGCGAGCCTAGAGACCATCTCCCAGACTCGCTCACTTCTAAAGAGCCGAGCCCACCTATTACGTACATAGTGGGCAGGCACAGGTGCTCTCTGAACTTCCCTTTCACCCGAGTTCTAGAGAAACTTTAGTGGCACTCTCTGGCCCGCAGGCCACGACTATTATGACTGTTCCCCCTGGCGCCCCGCCTTCTCTGGCTCCCCTGCTGGCTCCTCCTCCTTCCCTAGCTCTGTAGGCTCAGTCCTGGGACAACTTCTCTAGTCATAGTCACTTCCTCCATCAGCGCCGTCTAATAGCAAAATGTGAGTCACATGTATGTAATTTAAAATTTTCTAGTTAGGGATATTAAAAAGAAAAACAGGTGAAATTAATTTTAATATTTAACTCAATAGATCCAAAATAGTATCACTCCAAATATAATCAAGGTGAAAGATTATTGAGATTTTTATGATATTTTTCCCATACTAAGTCTTTGAAATTTGGTATGTATTTGACACAGCACATCTCAAGTCAAACTAGTCACTTTTCAAGTGTTCTAAAGCCACATGTGGCTCATGGCTACCTTACTGAACAGCATGGTCCTACCTGATCTCCAGTCCCATGATTTTAAATACCATCTATGCAGTGATTACTCCAAACTTTATCTCGACACTGCTTCTCTCTCATGAACCCCAGAATTCTAGAGCCATCAAGCTACTAGTCAGTTAGGTATCTAATTGGCATCTCAACTCATAACACATTTAAAGAAAAAAAAAGCAAAACACCAAACTCTGAATTCTCAGGTCCTTTCCATGACCTTCCCAACGTCAGTCAAGGGCAACTCCATGCTTCCACTGCTCAAGCCAAAAGCTTTGGCCTCATCCTGACTCTTCCTCTTCCTCTCATATCCCATATCCAATCCATGAGCAAATCCCCTTAGTCCTACCTTCATAACGCATCCAGAATCAGAGTCTTTCACTTGTTCTGCCCTCTCCCTGAACAATGCTCTGCTCCTCAGATATCCCCACATCTTTCTCCCTTATTTCCTTCAGGTCTCAGCTCAAGTGTCATCAGAGAGCCCCTCCCTATCCACCCTATACAACATCACATCCCCATCTCCTGCTTTATTTTTCTTCTCAGCATGAATTTTCACTTGATGTACGTATCCATTTGCTTACTCTTACTGTCAGTCTTTCCCTGACTCCCACCAGAACAAAAATGGCTGCATGTGGCAGCCATGGGGGTGCACCACTCAGAAAGGCCTGAAAGAGAACCTGCTGTGGGGATCTGAGCTGACCGACAGCCTCTAGCTGCTGCACAGAGTCACCAGAGCAAGGACATCAGGCCATGAGTCACCTCAGACTGCCCCCAACAATGCTGACCAGGCAGGGGTTCTAGACCCAGGCCTCCCTGCCTGATGCAGACCCCATATCAGCCTGGCCAAGACTTTCTCAAAACTGCCCAGGCCTGAGGCTGCTCCCACCCAGTCCCTCCCTCCTGCCCTCTCTCCTTGTACAGTCACATCTGTGCAGAGGTCACACGCCTCTTCCTATGCACTCCCGTTCCCTCCCTCTTTCCCTTCCCAGGCAATTCCCCCAATAAATCTCCTGCATATCTAATCATCTGGGCATCTGCTCCTAGTACCTTGTAGGCAGTCAACAAGTATCGTCTGGACAAATAAACCTCTAGGAAGAGCAGGGCAGTGGAAAGAACATGAAGTCGCAAGGACGGAAGTTTGAGTTTCTGTTCTGCCATACATTATCTGCAAGCTTAGGGAAGTTTCTTGAGATCTCTGAGCCAGAGCCTCATCATTTGTAAAATGAAGATAATCCCACCTCTTTCAGAGGCTGTTAGGAGGATTAAATGAAATAGTTTACTAAGGTCCCTAACCTGAAGCCGACTCATAGGAAGCGTCTTAACGGTGTGAGCTCCTTCTGTTTCTCACCCATTTTCCGTAGCTACGTCTAAGAATCCTTTACCTTTCCCCTTCACCAAGAATTCGGGCCACTTTTTAACTAAATAAAGCCCCAAATGACCCTATATACCCACTAGTGAATCCTTTGTTCAACTGAGCCTAACTAAAGAATACATTTTACCTTCATTCCTGACTTGCCTATGATGGGCTTAGGGTTTATTTTACTAGATTTTAGAAAGTGAAATCTCATCAGAGATAGGTATCTTAACACTGAAATTTAAGCTATTCCTGAATGCTTCAAGTACTTTTTAAAAAAAAACAAACTAATATAAAATCTAAAAATGCAGTTCAATACCAACTTCTTACAGTTAAGTTTTTTAGAGCCCCTTTTGAAAAAAATCTTAAAGTTTGCAGTATTCTAGATCATTACGGAGCTTTTCAAGAAAATATACACTGAATGTGCATGGATTTCAGTTAGCAGTTTTTAAGAGAGACAAGCATGACGTGTGTCCTTATATATGCATTCTGAAAAGTCTCCAAGTGGATAAACTGAACTGTTGGTGGCCGTCACTCACAGGGAGCAGGATTAGAAGGCATGATGATGAGGGATTCTCACTTTTATATGCTTCTTTTAAAAAAGTCTTTACAGGACTGGCTACATAATTTGTGGGGTCCAGTGCGAAGCGAAAAATGCAAGCCCTGTCTTCAAAATTATTAAGAATATCAAGATTGTGAGAGCAGAGCATTAAACCAAGTAAGGGCTCTGCATGACTGTACAGGTTACTGGCTCTTGAAGCTGACCCTGAGCCTTTATAACTTTTATTAACCTAACATTTAATGTGCAATACAAAGAATTTATCTTTCTTAATAGCACAAAATTATATCATAGGACTACTTCAGAGAAGAAAATATCCATCCTAATGTCTAAAACTGATGTAGCCAGCAAGAAAAATTTTACCATGACCAATGATATGAGAGAAGTTAGAAACTTGGTCGGGTTTTTTTCAGGTCGCTTAAAGGAGGTTACGCATGGAAGTTCACCAGGACACAGGCGTTGAGAATGATCACTGCAGCACCGTTACAACAGCACAATGTGGAGCGCAGCCCATCACTTCACCTAGTTCCAGAGATAGACTCTGGCACATTCATACAACAGAATGCATGAAAGAAACAGGGAAGAAGATCTGTATGTGCTGATAGGAAGAGCACTCCAAGACACAAAGTTTAGTGTTTGTTTAAACAGGACGCTCTCTACCATGACTCTATTTTCTAGAAGTATAGGCATAATTTTTTTCTATGACATCCAAAAAACTTATCAGTGGTTTTTAAAGATGAGTACAGGAGGGAAGGGGAATGAAAGAGATTAACTTTTCATCTTATAATCTACTGCTTTTTAACATTTTTTAACATGTCCTTTTAAGAAAATGAACAGGCTTTATAACAATTACTTATATTCAAAACATTCAAAATATTTTGATAAATCATAACAAAATATACTTTAACAGTTTTAGATTAAGATTTAAAATTTATAAAAATAAAGAAACTGCTTCAGTGGCACTAACAAAAGATTATTAACAAAAATACAATCAGTATTCACTTACCTATGGAGGTAACCAAAAAAGGCAGTGGCAAATAACCACCATCACCAAAAAAGGATCAAAAATGTGTCTATTCAATTTTAACTTTCTCTCCATTAAAATCCTCAGAGAAGATGCTAACAAAGACCAGATGTTAATTAGACACCTCAGAAAAGGCTAATAACTCAAGGAAAAAAGGGGGGCTTGAATCAATCCCCAAACTGGGCAATTTTCAAGTAGTCATGTACTGGCTATTAACTTTCTAAAGTACTTTGGAAAATGTAATTGAGCAAGAAACAAACTCCCGCCTGAAAGGGAAAATAAATCCCTCCCCACTTTTTACCTCCCCCCATTATTGAGGTAATAACCATATTATCAAAAAAGAAATTTGAAAATGCGTCGGGGCACATTTCTTCACACTTACTTATCTCCATGGATTTTCTTCACCATAGGTGACTGGCTCATTTCATTTCAATATGTACTGAGTGACCACCCCCCATGAGGCACACAGTGCCTAGGCTCGCTTCTCATCACAAGAGAACTGCACACACACACACACACACACACATACACAGTGCCTGTGTTAATAGACCTTGCATTCCTTCATGACTATCCAGAAACACACAAAGCAATATATTCTCAAGCATTTTTGCAATTATTAACCTCTAATTATTACCTTTATTTCTAATACAAAAACAAGTTCATCCACTGCGATAGCCCTATCATCTTCAATTCTTTGGGCAGGTTTTAAGAAAGATTTATTAGGAATATACAGAATTCCAATGATTAAAAAAAAGCTCATAATCATAAATATAGTCAGTGTAAGTTGACACAGCATAATACAGTCAACGTAAGTTAAACACACATTCTTATGGCGCTTCAAGCGGAATTCCATACTATGTTAGAACCAACAGATACAATTTTTTCAAGTTTCTGGATACAACTTGTTAGTCAGTAATGCACATAAACTCAAAAATAGTACTAAATGTATAATTAAAAGTTTCAAAATTACAGCTGGTTTTCCTCACTTAGTTTCTCCCTATCCAGCCAGGGGTAAGACCGCGGACCAGACAAAGGAAGAGCCAGAGGGCTGCGGAGAAAGACTGGTGACAGTGAAAAGCTTTGGAGATGATGTTAAAAACAGAATTTCAACAGTCATTCCAAATACTAAATAGGGAGATTCTATCACTTAATGAATAATTACAAGATATAAGATTAAAATGAAAACATTTGCTTTACTGAAAAACAATATAAAATTTGATAATTTCCATTTTCCACTGACTTTCCTAAGCCACGTGCAAAAAACCTGGCTTATCTACAGATAGATTCGCCTGTCTTCAGAATAATTTAGGACTATCATCATTAATATGCTTGTGCAAAAGCCCTCTTTAACTAAATACTCACCTTTCTGCTTATTCCCAGAACTAACGAAAGAATGGGAGAGAGCAGATGATTTTTTCTCTTTATACACATGAACCAGAAATAAATCTGTGAACACTGTTACAGTAAGCCAGCACTTAGAATCAATCAACTTACCCACCACCAGTGTTCTCTACACCTGCTCCAACTAGCTAAAAGCTGCCACTTACTGTGCACTTGCTACTGGGACTGTTGGGAGCGTGTCATGTGGATTCATGAAGCTCTCATATAAAGCCATTCCAACTCTATCCTCCTCTGCTGAAATCACAGATTGCAGAGTGACTGAGTACTTCAGTCAAACACTAATGACTAAGTACTACGCAAAAGACAACACTGCACACTATAGGGAACGAGCAGTGGACAAGGCTTTCCTCTCTTCTCTCAAGGAAATTTCTAATTCAGGAAAGGCTTCCACGTAAAGAATAAAGTAAAAAGTCAAAAGGGAAAAGTAGCTGGGTTGGAGGTATTAGTCAAGCACTGTGCGGAAGAATCATGAGTCAACTATGAAAAAGAGGGTGAGCTTCCTTCATAGAAGTGAAGCATTTAAGCCAAGCCTTCAGTATTAAGGATTCTGATAGAAGAAAAAGGCAGACAGAGCATTCCAGATCAAAGGAATTGGACAAACGACCATGAAAGTGGCCAGAGGTCTAGTACTGAAACACAAAGCGACGGGAGAGATGCAGTCAAGATGAAGCTAAAAGTCAGAAGGAGCCCCGACAGCACAGGTCTCAAGGATTTCCTCACCCTTCGACACTAGTTCTCAATCCGGGCCAGCTGGTGGTGACTTCCAGGTGAAAATCTTTGTGGGGGTAAGCCTTCGGACAGAACTAGGGCATCCCCTCAGGTGTGACGGCATGGGGGGAAATGTTTGAGAACCTCTGGTGTACACTTGGTGGGGGGGACGACATGACATGATTTGATTTACATACTGAATAACTCTGGTAATGGAACACAAGAGGACTAGAAAGACCAGAGAGAGAGAGGCCAGTCAGGAGGCCTACAGTAACAATGTACATAAGGACTACAAAAGCCTCGGGGAGGGCAGGGGCAGAGGAAGGGCTAAGGAAAAGACGATGAATACGTGGAGGCAGACCTAATAAAAATCCGGTTCAGAAAGCAAACACTCAAAAAGTTTCCAGCCTGAGTAACGAGGACGGACACACTGTGGGATGAGACACCTTATTGCCTTCTATAATGAACAAGGAGAGGCAGTGCACAAAGTACAGCCACTTTACGTGACACTGCAAAGCAAAAGTAATGTGAACAAGACTCTTCTCATTTCACAGAATAAGAAACTAAAGTCCACGAGAGATTTAACTGACGCACCCAGGGTGACCCAGGAAGTGAGATGAGCCAAAACACAAACCTGAGTCCTCGAAACCCAGGTCTACCCTTCTCTAAATAAGCCCCCTCAAAGCAAATGACTGTTTGTGAGTATAATAAATCTCAAAAAAAACCCACCAAAAATGGTTTAAACTAAAAGCATGTAATCTGCTGGGAGTGCAATTATATTTCCAAGGTAAGGAATATTTTAAAACTTGTGCTCTGGTTCCCCCTACCCAAGAGATCGGGTGCAGTGACTTCACTGCCAGCAGTGTGGGCTCAGGGACCCTGAATGTTTAGACACAGATGGGACAGGTGGTTGTTTCCACCTGGTATAAAGATACCACTTGGTATTTTGTGAGAGATCAAACAGAAATGAAAAGAAATATTCTAAGTATTAACTATCTTCAACATAATAAAACTGCATTTCCATTGTTGTGGTTGGTACCCTGATGTTTGTTATTAAAATACTTTAGAATATACTCCATAAGGTGGATTACAGATTTTTACTTTATTTAGCAAATGTTTGAGCACCTTCAACATTTAAACCCCTGAGCAAGGTGTTGGGGGTAAAATAATGACATGGTCAGCACAGCCAGAGTTTAACATACACAATGTGCGACAGGGACAATAACGAAAGTAAAAATAGAGGATTATGACTGCAGAAACGAATAATTCATCTTGACAGGATTTCCAAAGGGCTCCAGAGAGGACATAAAATCAGTGTGGACTTTCAAAAACTAGAAGGAGTGGGAGTGAGATAGGGCATTCAATCAGAGAAAAGGATGTAAGGACAGAAGGGATGAAGCAGCTGGGCATGTTTAGACAACCAAGAGTAGTCTCATTTGGTGGGACCGTGTGGAAAGGGGACAAAGAGGACAGGTAAAGTTCAGCGATGACTGGGACAAGACTGTGAGGGGCTTTGAATGTGATACTAGTGGGTCTGAATTCTAGTCTCCAAACAACAGGCAGTCTTAGAAGCTTTCTGAGCCAGAGACTGGCAAGATCTGATCTGCGTTTAGGAAAGATGACTCTGCTAGGCAGGCAAAGTGTGGATAGGAAGGGGTGGGGAGGAGCCTGAAGACAAAGCTTTAAGCCAAGAAAGGCATCTGAGGCTTTGACACACCAGCAGTAATCCAGTATTTTAAAAGAGGCTGAATGTTGACCGAATTGCTTCACATCTCCCCTCAAGCGATCATCCTCACCATCCTGTGAGACAGGTATCATGATGCTTCCCACTTTACAGATGAGAAAACTGGCTCAGAGGCCTTTAACTGCTCCAGGTCAAATGCTGCTAAAACAGGGAGAAAACCCAGGCTCAATACTTTTCCACACAGTGCAAAATAAAAAAACCAATCCTATTAATTTTGAAAAGTGCTACTATAAAATAAGGCATAGAGTGATCTATCATTAGAGAAGTGCTAAAAATCCATTTAATTTTCTTAAATGTTTGCAACTTGTGTAATAAATAAGCTAATCACCCTTTAAAATAGCTACAAATTTGCCTTATGTTAATACCATGTTAAAGACCTGTAATTTTCTTTGAAAACAAACAAAACCTGTACCTCTAATTCCATTTCCTATGGAATTAAATATTTAAGGCTAATATTCTCCCCTCTCTTCAATGTTTCAGCGGCCAAATTGGCATTTCACTGACGAAAGAGGCTAAAGTAAAAACCATTATATATGTGCCCAAACTGAGGTGGTAAGCTACTTTGTGAATTATTAAAGACTCACTATTTAGCAAGTACAGCAACTGAATCTAGAATATAATAAGTAGTATTAATTGAAAGAACCTTACCTACAGGTATGCAAAGGCACAATTCCGGAAACAGTTTTTGTCACAAAGAAAGGGCACAAAGATCCTGAGACCGTTTACGAATGGGTCAATCCAACCTAACCGACGGGAGATCTGACCTTCAGGAGGCAGAGTGCTAGATCTTTCCCCTTTACATTCCAAGCCTAGGAAACAGTCAAGGTGTTCCAGCACGGGTCTTATATTGCACAGGAGAAATCTAGCTTGGGGATTTGATTGTATAGCATCCACAGCATCACCATTACCAAAACTGCTTGCCCTCACCCTCTCACCAACCTTCTACGACCGTTTTTTTTAAAACAAGCAAAGACCCAGAGATGTATAAAACCCATTCTTCGGAACTTGCACGCAGTATCCAACCTAGATATCCAAGTATCCAGCCCAGGTAATTATCAGCAGGAACCACGTTTACTTAAATCATTCCAACGAACCGCATGCCCCCTCCCCGCTTAACCTCCTGGACTTTTACTACGTTAAGTGTCCACAGCTTGTCTATAGACGACAAAAACTGAAAGGGGGTGAAAGAGCAATCAAAACTGGGCTCTGCCACGATCGGGGGCTCCGCTCCAGGAGCTCGGCAGGCCCTGTCACCTGCGCACCGCCCGCGGCATGCTAAACCCCGGGGCAGCACGCAGCATGTCCCACGCGACAGCCCCGCGTCTCGGGCGGGGAAGGGTGCATGGCTCCAGAAGGCCGCCGGGCACGCGAAAGCTCGGGGCCCAGGCCGAGCGGACCCAGGAGCTCCCGCGCCGCGGCCGCGGGTGACTTTGCGGGCCCGTCCCTCCCGCGGCGGCCGTAACCTTCGCCAAACCTTGCGCCCGCCCGCCCCGCCCCGCGCGCGCCGCGCCACTGGCCCGCGCGCCCGTCCGTCAACGCCGGCCCCGCCCGCAGGCCCCTCCCCCGCCGGCGGCTTCCCCGCCCGGGCCCCTAAAGGACAATGCTGGAGGGGAGGGGGCGGAGGCGCCGAGCCGGGCGAGGGCAGCGCAGGGAGCGCCCACCCGCCGGCCGGCCGGCCCCG